>NW_023995513.1:0-70000 GCF_015586225.1 Lucilia sericata | reverse complement strand
ACAAATTCAACAAAAGAATATTCGATTACTTTTAATGATATTACTCGTCCTATAAACATTCATCAATTCGATATCATGTGTGCATATAAAAATGAAATGAAAACGAGCTTTAACGTCTTTTTGGTGAGACATTAAGGGAGGTAATAAATGATATAGGGTTAGAGATTTATGGTAATGATGACTACCATATTAGGTGAAATAAGGTTAAAGTGATTGTCTGTAAATGTGGGGGATTTTCAAATGTGATAAATGGTAAAGGAGTTCAATTTGTGTGTTATTGCAATGGGAAAGATGATTCTGAATAGATAATGTGGAGAAACCAAAGTCGGTAGAAATACACTGCAAGACAATAGGACAATAATGAATATATTCGGTAAATTTGGTTGATTTCCTATGCTTAGCTTAACTGACAGACAGACAGACAGACAGACAGACAGACAGACAGACAGACAGACAGACAGACAGACAGACAGACAGACAGACAGACAGACAGACATACAGACAGACAAACAGACATACGGACAATTTAAATTAATTATTGGTCATAACTTCGATGAAGACGCCATCTCCAACCTTAATCTCTATTTCGCACCCACTTGTAAATATATATAATAAAGCTTTTATCATATTTCAGGGATATATGTACGTAAGAGCCCGATAGTTGCTTTTAAACATTTCGAAGGACTTTGAAAGGACTAGCATGATTCCTTGAACTTGAACTGCTTGTCTAGAAGAACCACTTATAGACAGTTTAGCAAAAAATGTCAGATTGTAAATAACCTAAGAAAAACAACGATCATGAGCTTTTAGAAGAACCAAATCGTTTCATCCCTAATTGAGGAACTCGAGTAAGTCTGTTTGTTTCACTAACGATATTCAATGACTTCGAATAATAAAAATGCATTAAGATGATCGAATGACAAGAATCATCAGTTTCCTTTAAACTCACATCCATTAAAGGCTTATAAACGTTTGACAACTATGATGGAATCCTTAACTTATAAAAACAAGGATGAAGTTTAGACATCATTCTAAATCTAAATCAGAAGTTCTAAAAGAAAACGAGATTCCTGCAAATTTTGATTATTGTGGAATGTGAAAGAGCATATTGAAAATATTGTTAATGGCAGTTAGGTTAGGTTGATAGGAGGATGTATCTACCTCAAATCCGAAGAAATACACATAGGCCACTATGGTGTGTTCCTTTTCATGGAAAAAGTTTGTTGGTAAAAACAAAAACCTTATATAGTATTCACTGAATCCGATGTGCAGAAACTCAGTTTCCTGGACTTAATTCCTAAGAATTTTACAATCACTGTTCGTGAGTTATGTTATATCCGGAACAATATCACTCCTAACATATTTGGATCTAATTTCGGCAAAAGCCTGATAGTGGCAAAGAAAGTGCTTCAGAGTTTCACTTTCCTTTCTATAATCTCTACATTCGTCTGAATCCGCACTTCAAATTTTGTATAGGTGTGTCCGTAATCCTTTGTGTGCAATCTGAATACGTACCATCATACTAACCTCAGACTTGCTCATGTTGAGGTCGCCCCATAGGATCTTTGTGGCTCTATCCGTCGTTTGATTATACCAAAAGGCCTTATGGGATTCCCTTACCCATATTTTTAATTCTGCCCTTATTGCTTCAAATAGTTTTGCATTCGTAAAGTTAACTACTTCGAGCTATCTTCCCTTTAGAGCTATTACATTCGCTCTTTCGTTGCCGGCTATTCCCAAATGTCCTGGTACCCATTTGATATATAGCTTAACTTTGAGATAGTATTCGGTTAGAGCTTTATACAATCCCATAAAATAACTTTAAAATCCAAGAACTTTATCACAGGATATTGCCCTAATTACCTATTTTCTATCGGTAAATATGTTAACCCCATTAGCGCCATATTTATTCTAATAGAATTTAGGCGTTCCGTTATTGGTCTGACTTCTGCATTGAAGCTAGTGCAGTGATTAGGTAAACGATGGTATATTTCAGTTTCTGGGTCTTCATAATAAAACCCCAGATCCACTTTGTTCCCCAATGTACGGCCATCCATGTAGCAACGGATTCCTACGGGCATTTGATCTAATATTTCGCTTGACCACGACATTCTATCTGGGATGAGTGTTTCAAAGTTCTTGACATATTCTGTCTCGGGTATGCGTTCGAACACGTTCGATGATTGTTTATAGACTTCCAATGTATCCAGTATATATTAATGACGTGTCCTATAACCGCTTTTGCCCAGAATACCAAAAGCTATGAGCTGCTGTTCGGCTGAAATTGCAGCTTCATATCTTTATGTATGTTTCAATGTGTAAAATATTTAGCAACGTTTCCAGAGCCTTGGTTGACATAGTGCTCATGGCACCACTTATACCACTTAGCAGTATGTATGCTTAACACCCTAAAGTTGTTTTTTTTTTTGTCCAAAAAAGAAGTACCCGATCATTTAAGCATGAGTTAGAATTGGTCTAAATATATATATATATATATATATATATATATATATATATATATATATATATATATATATATATATATATATATATATAAATGAATGTGTGTTTATTTGTTTGTGGGTTTGTTTGAAGTCTATAGACGGCTAAACGACTGGACCTATTTTCTTTAAATTTTAACAGTACCTTCCTGTATATCTGGAAGGAACTATAGGCTACTTTTATTTTAAAATTTCAAGGCGAGTTGCCACGCCTACTTATTTAATAGCTATTAAAAGTCATATATCTTGGAAAATGGTACAATTAGAGTTCACAAATTTTGCACGGACAACTTTGACATCCATAAGAATATTTTTTTGACAAAATGAGCGGAATGACTATAGTGGGCGTTGCACCTTCCATATTAAGAAAATATTAAATCAGTATATCTCGGAAAATGTAACAGTTAGAGCCCTCAAATTTGGTCGGAGCCACATAAGTCTCAATGTTATTAGTTAGGATAAAAAGTGGCGTAGGGGAGTGGCACCTCCTTAATTAAATACACAAATTCGTTTATCTTGGAAACTATTAGAGTTAAAAGCTTACAATTTTGCAAGAAGAATTTTAGCATCCATGGAAATATTTTGGGTAATAAATTGGCGGACTACCAATGGGGGGAGTAGCACCTCCCATATGAATTAAATACAACAAAATATTTTATCTAAGAAACTAATAGAACTAGATTCCTAAAATTTTTCAAAAAGGACTTTCATATTCATCCGATCATTTTGGAACCCCCATATGAATTATATAGAAAAATTTGTATATCTGAGATACTGTAGAATCTAGAATCTTCAAATTTTACATGAAGAACTTTGACATTCATTTGAAAAATTGGCGAACTTTCAATGGGGGGATTGGCCCCTCACATATTAATTAAATTCGGGAAATTTGGCGAACATGCAATAATTGGAGTGGCATCTCCCATGTGTAAGTGCTTTTAGTGTAGCAAAGCACACTGGGTATAGTACCTTTATAAAGCCAATGGTGTCATAGTAGGACTAAGACCCGATTTCATACCTATGGTTCTCCTACAAAGCGTCCATCAACGGCGTGTCTTGTTGAATAATCCTCTATGTGGCGGTTAATTTGGAGTTAAATGATGATGCTAATATAATTTGTGTACTCATCTCTATATACATTTAAACATTTCCCAAAAATATAAAATATATATATTTTAGCTTTCATTACGAACCATTCAATTTGGCAAATTAATAAAATGAATTATTTAACAATACAATTACAATTTACTACCACTTATGCAAACACATGTATAAACCATAAAAATAATTTTTCTAAATCTGATCATGTATTTACATACTTTTACAGATATTAGAATTACTTACATAAATCGTAGACAAATTCAGATACATACATTTAGTTAAGAACATTTTGAAATAGTATTCTGTAAAATTGTTAACAGTTACTTTTTTTTTTTGCTGTTGTTACTTTTTACTACTACAAATTGTAAAGTGATTTACGACAAGACAAGCCATTTATAAGCATTTGAATAAGAATAGAAATCGAAAAAAAAAAACGAAACAACACAAAACATATACATTTAACAAATTGTTGCAATATTATATCAGATTATATATCCATATACAATATTTTTCAAAGCAAATCCTTAAACATTAAGTATACGTAATCACACAGATATACACATACATACACACGTATACTTTGGTAAATACATTTATACAAATTCGTACAAATAAGTAGCATTCAACATGCAAAGAAACCAACGACCCACAAAATGATGAGAGCAACTGTAAATGGGTCTGGGGTTAGGTGTATGTTTTTTAAATGGATAAAGTTCATCGTAGAGTTGCCATATTGAGAAGAATTTTCTTCTGATTTTGCCCGTATTTAGAATCATTCTCTCTAGAACAGGAGTCCCCACCGATTTTTTGCTTTAATATCCCGGATCTCCATCAAAAACTAAATAGTATTTTTAAGAATCTCATACCTCTCAAGGAATAGATCTCAGTCGGTGCATATTAATGAACTGAACACGTCAAAAAATTGGAGAAAGAGATTGTTCTCAGTTATCTTCCCGCGATAAGCTCAAAATTACGAAATTTTTGAGACCCATTTCGAAAGATTGCCGAAAATACTCCATTGGTTTCTGGAAGTATTAAAATTTTTCATTTCCCATAAACTTCTGTTCTTTTAATACTCGGAAAAAATCCGATATGTTACAATCGGGAAGTATAATTTTAACAAATTCAAAATAATTTCTTATTTGTGGCATCACTATTCTTGCAACACCTCATTGTTATTCATTCACTTCATCTAATACGTATGGCTTTACAAACGAATATAGAACGGGGGTGATTGCAAAAATACACACACACTCTCATCTCTTTAGAAAATTGATTTAAGTGGGTGTTTACTGAAAACTAAACATAACGAAAAAAATCCTTAAAAACTCTTAAAGGAAATCTAACCTTTTACCAATTGTGTATTCGTGTCTTTCAACGAATGCGTGTGTAAAAGGGCAAATGCTAAAAAACCCTCAAAAAGAATGGCAAATGGCAGCATTTAAGAGGATGATGATGCTAATGCTGATGATGATAATGGTAATAAACGCCATCAACACAATCACTAAAAACAAGTTTAACACAAAATGTCGAAAACAACAATGAAATCTAATCTGCAGAAGAAGTAAAAAAAAAACAAGTAGATGATGTGGTTGTAAGTGGAAGACATGTATATGACTCTAGACGATATTTTCAGAGTTAAGTAAAAGCACAACCCTCCTGATAAAACCAAGAACAATAACAGACTAAAAGAGCATATTTGCACCAGGGAACATGATGTGCGAAACAAAGAGTAATTGAAGCAACAATCAAAAGGCTAAAGCTGTTTAGGAAAACTTTGGTTTAGTCATTAATTTTCTTGGGTGGTATGGATCATTTCTACGATTATTATGATTTGGATTGCAACAAAGTTTTTAACATACTATTTTTCAGATCCTACAACATTTCGGAACCTTCTGAAGTTGAAACGGTAATTATAGATATTTGAACCATGAAATTGGGAAGAGTTAAATTTGATAGAGGAATATTTTAGAAATTTTATTTAAGTCCTCCTCAAAACAAATAAAATAATGTCCTCAAGTTAAGATAGGAACATTTTATCATGTTTTTTCCCTACTTTTGCGCAATTAAGTTGACTCCTAATTAATTGTCTATCGAACTATTTGAGCATGTCACTTTGGTTAATCTTCCTCATCTTATTGTTATTGTATTCCCTATAAAGTGAAGTGAAAATAATATCTCTAATTTTGTCGGAACTAAAATTTGGAGGGGTCATTAGATTCTTTTGTAGTCATTCCTTTCAGCCTTTTGACTCGAAATCTGATGTGAGAATCACATAATGTGGTAACACCGAAGTCAATAGGGCGAACAGTTGGACCCTTCGAGGTAATCTTAGTAGAAATGGTTTCAATCCAAAATTGCAAAAAGAGAATATTGGTTAAAAGACTGATTATTTATATTAATCTATATTAGTCCCTTGAACTTCGGAATACGTTTTCGGTGCTGCCCAACAGATGTCAATGGGTGATTCGGCTGCTGAACTAGTTGGTTGACGGGGGAAAATATCAGATTAACACCTGATAGGAGTCTGTCATTCCGTGGATATCTTTTTATAGTTAGTCAGTTAGTTAGTTAGTTAGTTAGTTAGTTAGTTAGTTAGTTAGTTAGTTAGTTAGTTAGTAGTGTTAGTTAGTTAGTTAGTTAGTTAGTTAGTTAGTTAGTTAGTTAGTTAGTTAGTTAGTTAGTTAGTTGTTAGTTAGTAGTTAGTTAGTTAGTTAGTTAGTAGTTAGTTAGTTAGTTAGTTAGTTAGTAGTTAGTTAGTTAGTAGTGTTAGTTAGTTAGTTAGTTAGTAGTTAGTTAGTTAGTTAGTTAGTTAGTTAGTAGTTAGTTAGTTAGTTAGTTAGTTAGTTAGTTAGTTAGTTAGTTAGTTAGTTAGTTAGTTAGTTAGTTAGTTAGTTAGTAGTTAGTTAGTTAGTTAGTTAGTTAGTAGTTAGTTAGTTAGTTAGTTAGTTAGTTAGTTAGTTAGTTAGTTAGTTAGTTAGGTAGTTAGTAGTTAGTTAGTTAGTTAGTTAGTTAGTTAGTTAGTTAGTTAGTTAGTAGTTAGTTAGTTAGAGTTAGTTAGTTAGTTAGTTAGTTAGTTAGTTAGTAGTTAGTTAGTAGTTAGTTAGTTAGTTAGTTAGTTAGTTAGTTAGTTAGTTAGAGTGTTAGTTAGTTAGTTAGTTAGTAGTTAGTTAGTTAGTTAGTAGTTAGTTAGTTAGTTAGTTAGTTAGTTAGTTAGTTAGTAGTTTAGTTAGTTAGTTAGTTAGTAGTTAGTTAGTTAGTTAGTTAGTTTTAGTTAGTTAGTTAGTTAGTTAGTTAGTTAGTTAGTTAGTTAGTTAGTTAGTAGTTAGTTAGTTAGTTAGTTAGTTAGTTAGTTAGTAGTTAGTTAGTAGTAGTTAGTAGTTAGTTAGTAGTTAGTTAGTTAGTAGTAGTTAGTTAGTAGTTAGTTAGTTAGTTAGTTAGTTAGTTAGTTAGTAGTTAGTTAGTTAGTTAGTTAGTTAGTTAGTGTAGTTAGTTAGTTAGTTAGTAGTTAGTTAGTTAGTTAGTTAGTTAGTTAGTTAGTAGTTAGTTAGTTAGTTAGTTAGTTAGTAGTTAGTAGTTAGTTAGTTAGTTAGTAGTTAGTTAGTTAGTTAGTTAGTTAGTTAGTTAGTTAGTAGTTAGTTAGTTAGTTAGTTGTAGTTAGTTAGTTAGTTAGTTAGTTAGTTAGTTAGTAGTTAGTTAGTAGTTAGTAGTTAGTTAGTTAGTTAGTTAGTTAGTTAGTTAGTTAGTTAGTTAGTTAGTAGTTAGTTAGTTAGTTAGTAGTTAGTTAGTTAGTTAGTTAGTTAGTTAGTAGTTAGTAGTTAGTTAGTTAGTTAGTTAGTTAGTTAGTTAGTTAGTTAGTTAGTAGTTAGTTAGTTAGTTAGTAGTTAGTTAGTTAGTAGTTAGTTAGTTAGTTAGTAGTTAGTTAGTTAGTTAGTTAGTTAGTAGTTAGTTAGTTAGTTAGTTAGTTAGTTAGTAGTTAGTTAGTTATTAGTTAGTTAGTTAGTTAGTTAGTTAGTTAGTTAGTTAGTTAGTTAGTTAGTTAGTTTAAAGGAGGTTGTGTTTCACATTAAATCTGGAGAAATACACCTAGGTCTATTCTACTCTCCCCTAACAGTGGGAATCGAACCCGCGACCTCCGATCTGAAATACTTGGACAATTACGTACAGTACGAGCCCACCAAAACCGATAATTTGGAACTGCAAGAAGTGTCAACATATCCGAATATCAAAAACAACCCTATTTTCCATTATCTTAAACCACCTTGCTTAACAAGTGTTGATATCCTTAATCTCTGAGTTCTTGGTATGAAAAGTGTTTCGTTACTTACTGTTACTGAAAATGGGTGGTTTGCTGGTGGAATTTTGCGGTTGGAAAATAGAAAGTTTTCCATTTCAGCAGTTTGTAATCAAGTGCAGTTTTTTCCTAGATAATGTACATTATGAAATTTTTATGGTATTTTTATGATAATTTTTCAGTTTTGCAAAAAAATGTGAACATGAAAAGTTCACTTTCTTCTTTGATTTGAGGAATAAAATTATTTTGCACATATATTTTTTTAAATTCAACGAATAATTAGTTAATGTTTTTTACTCTGTAAGTGGAGTTGTTCAAAGTAATGATTTTTAATAAATAATGACTAGAATGAAGTGATTTTGCAAAAATAAAGTTCAAATCCCAGTGGAGAAATTGAAAAGGGTCTTTTAAATATTTATTTCTATGTAATTACAGATTCTGAAATAAAATCTGAATAATATGATCTCATTGGTCGAAAGAATATTTAAAGAAGTTGCAAAACAATTCAGTAAGATCACCTTTGAGACTTCCTGATGACTGAACAATAATGGGCTTCTATACAGTTAAAAGTTGGATTTACTATCTAAAATAATGTCTTCCTAAACTTAATTTCCCTTTAAATAATTCTAAATACAAAACAAATAAAAACAAACAATAATAAAAATATATGTTGATTGCAGCCTAATTGTTGGGTTTCCATTACGTCTCGACTTTTGAAAATCAAATAAAAAAGGCAACTTCTTTCTTTGCTCTTTTCTTTTTGGCTCTAAACCAAAACTTCGTTAAAGTTTGTTAACAAAATAAAAACATAAAAAGTACCATTGTTTTGTACAACAGACAAAATTACTTAAAGCTATGTTGGCAGAGATGTCAAAGAGTTTAGTCGTTAGGATGATAAATAAAAATTGAACAAGAAATATTCCGAGTTAAAGTTAGATTTATAAAAATATAACGATCAAAATATAATGAGCTTGTACCTAACATGACCAATTATTCGAAAGAACCAGGACTTATAGCCTTTTTCCACCATTCGGGGGAGCAGGAGAGCCGATTATGCTTTGGAATTGAATGTTAATACATTCACCATTACCGATATGTGGCATGATTGTGACTTTGACTTCTTCTTAGTTAGGGATCAAGAAAACGTCTTCCTCTACTGAATCATCAATTTTCGAAGAAATCCATTATTAGCTACAAGTTAGATGTTTATCCTTTTTAAACATTTGTTATCTCATAACATCTCTAACGCAATCGAATCTCTTCTGAAACGATTTCTGATATCTTCTTGACATCTCCATAACATATGTATGTATGTGAAGCCATAGAGGATCTTTCCTCAGTCAAAACAGTCCTTTTTGCGAATATTTGGATTTTCTATCCGAACATGTCGGCATAGTTCCCAGAAATAGGCGTATCGCACATTTGAGTAGATCATTGATACCATTCGACATAATCACACTAAGGGAGGTATTGGGTTTTCTTGAATAATTCCACAGAACATTCTCATATGACTGCTGATTTGGTAATTTATATTGAAATTTTTGGTGTTGTTGGTTCTTTCTTTTGAAAGCTGACGCGATTGCTCTTGACGTCTCCAATGTAAAAGTAAAGTAAGATCAAAGCTTTTCACGTTGAAGTCCCTAGATGTACGTGATACGTCTGCTGTGTTCTTTGGATTGCTCCAATGTTACCATGATACAATTTAGCATTCTAGAATTCGAATCAAAACTTCAGTTCAAATATCAAATGCTATGTAGATAATTGGAGTCCTTCTTCTGACATTATTTTTACTTTTATTGAACCAACACTAAATGTATCGGATTTTGGTACAATAAGAATAAAAACTTGTTTCGATTTCAAGGTCACTTATCATTAATACAGTTGAAATCGTGAATACGGATTGTACCAGAATGTACTCATGCTGAGCCAAGTAGTAACATATAAAGGTGTTGTACACATTCTTCTAAACAACTGCATGAGTCCAATCTAGCTTATAAGAAGCTTTAAAGAATTTCAACTTAAAGCCAATAGAGTCAAAGTGAAAGAACCACTCGATTTCCGATTGTTCTGTTGCCCATTCGTCGATCCTTTTACTAAAAGAAAGTCTATACAATTGGAACCGTAGGAATATTTGAATAGTCCGTGTACTGAGTTAGTGCCGTCATGAAGGATAGTTTCTACAGCGTAGTTTGTTCTTGTTAGTAGTCTGATTAGGAAAGTCCTTTTACTAAACCATCTCATTTTGCCAAAGTTCAAACAGGAAGTCTATACAATTGGAGCCAGTAACTATAGGAATATTTGTGCGTTGTTTGTTCTTGTTGGTAGTCTGATTAGGAAAGTCCTATCAAAGTTTGGCGCAGGTAGAATCTGATGCCATTACTGATACATACAATATCAAGTGTAGAAGCGTTTACTGTTACCTTCAGACTAAACTGAGACGCTGATCTAATAGCAAGATAGCATTTAGACATTTTACCACATAGGCCACAATAGGTCTTATGACTTATAATATGTCGAAGTGCTTTACGTGAACATCTGCCTTGTTGGCCAAATTTCATGGTGGTCTTTTTCATCGACAGGGCGAGCTTTTTTGACAGCTCACCACCGTCCTTTGTTGTGTCTTACACACATGATTCTGCCGGACCAAGTACAAACACTTTGCAGCCCCGTTGCTTAACTCCCGAGATGCAAAAACGTCACTTCCGTTTACAACCACACAAATGGGATAGCCTCTGTTGAGTCGGTAGCAGTAGCTAGAGTTATAATCGGTATACCGGAAAACGAATCCATCAAATAAGCCGAGGACTTGTTCTTACTCACAGAGAACATATTGTGATAAATCTGGTATGAACAGAACATACCCGGACAAGGAAATTCAATGGTATCACTAGTATAAGATACCTAATATCCATCACCATTTAAACCAGCATACTTCTTATTCATCCGACACACTCACTCTAGGTATACGGATGAATAAGGCCCGCATACCCCGTCATCCATCCCGTATCATATACACTTGACACCAACTCATTTCCAACGCTTAGTACCACAGTCACTGTAACTGTTGTCACGGTAACATTCTTTTCCCGCGAATTTAGGTTTAAACCACAGGCACCCTGAAGGAACCTCTTGAATAACCACTACTAGACAAAATACAAAACTCTTTTCTTGTGAATTTGGGTTTAATCCTCAACCAGGACGTGCACCCCGAATGGATACAAATTGGAGACCGAAACTCTACACTGTGAGCTTCTGGTTCTCGTGCTATCAGATTATGTGGTTCTCTGGTTCGACCTCTTGTCAAATCATTCTAAGGAAACGCCGAGGATACAGTTTATGATCATCAGACTAGAAGTACTGGTAGCACCTGTTTTCCCCCGGATTTCAATAAGACCTTATCGCTTTCCAATGGCTTTCTACAAGAAGAGAAGGTACAAGCTTATAATCCGAAATAACGATAAGTTATTTGGCTCCAAATGTATGCTATTCAATCGACGTGGTAGAAAATCTGGGTTTCTATGCCTACAAACACTTAAAAGTTTTCATAGAAAGCACCTTCTAAAAGCTCTGTTTATATAAGTGTGGTTTTATGGTTTTAGGGCTACAAAATTTCGTAATGAAAAAAAAAGAACACCCAAAAACAAAAATGGAAACAAAACAATTTGGCAAAGGTAAACAGAAAACATGTAAATACTTAAAGGAACAAGTTTTTGTTTTTAAAGGAAATAAAAAAAAACACATTTTATTCCTTGCTTCCGGCTGGTAAGCCAATTAGCGGCAAACTAATAATAAATTGAAATTTACGCATTTCAAACCTCAAGGGTATTAACCGACACTCTGGCATTGTTATTGTTGCTGAATGGGATGAATTGAATTGAATGGAATTGTTGTACATGGTTGAATGGTGCAATGTTTTGACAGAAAGAGAGTGTGATAATTTTAACCATAAGGCAGAAAAACAAAACTTTTTTCATCAATTTCATTTCTACGCAATTGTACTTCACGGTTTTTTTTGCTGGAGTTGAAAACTACAACAATAATAAATAACCCAAAGGTATGAAAAAACTTAACCTCATTTAAGGGTTGATTAGACACGTCCAATTGCTATGGTAGTTTACCTTTAATTTCGCCTTTTATTTAGGCAACATTTCACATCTCAATTGTTTGGGAAAATAATCGTCGTAATTCAGAAGTTTAAATGTTTCTTATCGGTTGTGTTTGGCTTTAGGAAGACTCCTTCCTCTGCCTCTGTCTCTCATTTAGATTTGTATGTTAATTATGCAAATTAACAAACATTTAATATTGTCATCACGTTTAAACTGTTTGTTTGTTTGTATGTGTTTTTTTCACAATTTAATTTTCTCTGGTATTTTAATTTTCAGATGATGTCAACTTTGTTGCTGCTGTTCCAAAACCAGGGTGGTATTTTTTTATTTTATCTTTACTTTTGTTAATTTGTAATTGTCCTCTTAGTGTGCATTTGAAAATGTTTTCAAAAAATATTACCAGAACTTTATGCTTTTCAGGGGTTTTATTTGTCGTTGCTGTTGTTTGGTCGTATGAATGAATATATGGTTTTACTATTTGAAACAATTATGTAAATTAGCTCTAATTCGTTTTAATTTAAGCGGATTACAATTTAATATTTTTCGTGTTTTTGTTTGTATTCTTTATTTTTTTATTATTGTTTTATTTTCATTGCACATATTTTTATTTGTTTATCTAATGTTCATGTTGTATTTGTTTAATTCATTTACATGTTGTTTAACAATTTTACAATCATTTGTTTAGTATTAGCTAAATCCATGTTCTACATTTGGAATATTAAAATCTAGAATTGAAGGACATACAACAACTGTATAATAATATGTTATCGATCTAATTTGAATGAAGTTTCGGTAGGAGGGGGCTTGAAGAAAATTTTAACTAAATAGTATAAGGAAAATTAAAAGTCAAGATATTCGACTTATATCGGACTAGGTCTAGATCAGAGCTAAATATAATTCAGACTAAATCAAAGCAAAAATATAATTATAATATATCTAAAACATGTCATGACTATAGTTCTAAACGTAGACGGAAAGATGGGTGGATATTGTTTTCAAAACGATTTGACCAAGGACACTTCATCAACGAACACATTGCTTGGCTATATACTAACATCAGATGTGCCTGATTGCATCGAGCTCTTTAGCAAAGTGCTTGTACATGGACCGGCTTAGTCATGTACAAAGATTGCCACCTGATTTCTTCATAGAAGAATTCAGGGGCGAGTGGTAGACCGTTCTTAAGTTTACCCAGTGGATGAAAAAGACCACCGTGAAATAAGGCCGTTAAAGCAGGTGTTCAAGTTAAGCTCTCGACATTCGTACCTGATTGCATACCAGAGACAGAAATTGTCGTGAACTGTTCACACCTGGCACTTGTTATCACAGCAACCGATAACTCACTTCTTGTGACGGTGGAAAAGTCCATTAGGATTGTACGACGTGGTTGTAGTTAAACAAAAATCGTGGGAAAAGACTGAAATCTATATATCGGTATATGTGCGGTGCCTTTGCCGTAAAGACAAAAAAGACCCCCTTAGAGGAGTGATTGTGAGGCTAAATGTTGCTGAAGTACTCAATCTATATAATCTGTAGACAAGTGATGACTTTGCGGAATGACAAGTAGCATGATCCTACCACGAACGGCGGAGAAGTACTGGTCGAACCAAAAGAGAGGGTTGTCCTCAAACTCAAACAAACGCACCGGATGAATCCATAGTCTCGGGAATGACACCGAGATGGACCAACTGGTATGAATATACGTTATCATGAGCAACACCGTAGCGAATCCATCCTCCAAAGATCCGCTCAAGTAGATTTCTCTGATGCTTTGACTACAGCACCTAGAGACGTATTTGGTAGTCCAAAATTCTCAGCCAAGAGATCAGAATCCCTCTGTATGTTGAGATAACGTGACAAAGGATGTATGAATTTAAAAAGTCAAACGAACCCAATAATTGCACCGACAGATTGAGGGACGGTCTTTAAACTTATCCATGTATCAATATGTATCCTGTTGAGATGATAACCACACCCTGAAGTAAAAAGGTATGCTCAATCAGCAATAGTCTCACGTCGAGCAAGGAGACTTTCCCGAAATTTCATTAATTTTCATCAGTTCCTTTTTCATAAGGAACGATCTACGGACAATATCCCAACGTATTCACATTACTCGGTGACATCTGATGTGATAGCAACTGTACCGGAGAGAAACATGTGGCATCTGGATATATCAGTCCTTATATATTTTCATCGTGAATTTGGGTTTAAACTACAACTTCTGCGTGGATCACGAAGGAAATTCAACCTGCCAGTACAAAGTCCTCAACCAGCCAGGAGAAAGTCTTTGACCATCCGTAGTACCAAATTTTCTGGTGTTTTGGTTCGACCCTATGTCAAATCATTACGAGGAAAGACAGAAGATACATTTGATACCCCGGCAGACTAAGGGTATTCGTAGCACCTCTTTTCCCCGGGATTGCAATAACACTAATATGGAGGTTTCACTAAGGTAACATGCTCTCGAGGAAATTACCAGAGGCGTGTTTGAGGGAGTGAAGTTTCTGAAGCATCTTGGAAGTTATGTACGCGAGGGTTTTTACATGGTTCGGTGTCTGTCATGTAAAAAAATTTACATGTGCGAGTCTCAGAAGCAGTATGGGTTCGTGTCAATAACTGTTACTTGGTGAACTGAACCTTGGTGTAATTAAACGTTCATAATTTAACAATTGTGTAAAGTGAATATGAATTAATATTTTCCGATAGATATCTGCTGACAATGTTAAATCAGCGACCGAATTAAACGCCAAGAAAGCAATGACCGAATACTCTTCCAGTGGTCATCAGATCAGCCGGGTATAATATATAAAGAAATACTAAAATATATGCCAAACGGGGATGGGAGTTAACCTAAAAACTATTTGCCTCAACAAGGGCTGAATAAAAGGCATGGCAATAATGGAACGGTTGGTAGGACCACAAAAATTATTTCGTTATTCCAGATATAACATCTCTCAGAATTACTGATTGGAAAATTCTAAGGGACTACTTGTATGTAGTTTTCAACCCCGGATGATAACTAATTTTAATAGATAATAATATGATTTTCTTTCAAAATTCTCGCTGTAATGAAGCCCCCAAAGGACACGATAGTGACATAGGTGTATGTATAGTAAATTCGGTAGAACAAATTTCCTTGTAGACAGAATATAATGGAATTGCAGCAAGCTTGAGGCGAAAGCTAGTTAAACTGTGGTTAGTACTTTAATACTTAAATGAAATTTAAACATATCTAACCAATTTTATATAAAAGAATACAATCAAATCCTTATCAGCTAATACATACACATATATTTAAAATCACTTGTCATATTCCTAAATTCATAGGCGGCTACGAAATGATTATGATGATTTTTATGGATTTTAACCTAAAGCGATCAAAATTAATACAACAAAAACAATACTAAAACAAATTGTCTGATACGCACACAAATACCACCCCCTCTATTAGTGCAATGACTTTACTGGGGAATTGCTTAAAATCCTGTTTTTCCTTTCTTTGTCCTTTGTCTGGTGAATTATTGCGTGTTGACGCATATGGTGACAATTTACGCTTTCTTTCACTCAATCTATACATTCATTCCTTCATTCATTCAATATTGCGTTAAATTGACAATTCCTCGAATTGTTGTTGCAAGGTTGGTAGCTGTGTGTAATGCAGCAACAACAAACAAAAAACTGCTAATGCTCTTAGCAAGAAAAACACCAGCTTCATCCATAAAAATCATGATCGTCATCATCATTGCTGCCGCCACCACCATTTATAGTTTGTTTACATTTGACATTCGTCTACTAATATTTGTTTGTTAGAAATGTGTGCATGTGTGTCTGGGTGCTTGTATTCATGTAGATATTATAACATTAAACGTTATATTTTCAACAGCCTTACTGCTCATCACATTAAAGGCAATTAGCGCAGAAATTAGGGAAATCAAATTTTTCAATTGTGCAAAATTTTCCAACGATTAAATTGAAATCACAGATAAATTTCATACATTAATTTATTTTTGTTTATTCGTATTTGTATCTTTATACACGTACTTGTTCGTTTCTGAATACAGTTCGTAGTATTGCACAGTTTTTCGAGATTATGGTGTAATGGTATTGTGTTTGTTTCTGTGGGTTGTTTGGAGATTAGAATTTTTGTTGATTTGAACAAAAATTTGAACAGATGGATTGTGTAAACATTTAAAAATTGGTATTAAGCAGAGATAATTGCAGCAAATGATAAATTATAATAAGTATCTATCGATTCGTAGCCATTAAATAATATGTAAAGAACGAGTTATTTGGGGAAAAATTAAAAATTGTGTACTCAATTATTAGAATGTACAAATGACTAGGACTAGACCGAGACCAACTGATGCAAGACTAGGACTAAACTAGGACTAGACTAGGAATACACAAGGACTATACTAGGAATAGACTAGGACTAGACTAGGACTAAACTAGGACTAGACTAGGACCAGAATAGGACTAGACTAGGACTAGACTAGGACTAGACTAGGACTAGACTAGGACTAGACTAGGACTAGACTAGGACTAGACTAGGACTAGACTAGGACTAGACTAGGACTAAACTAGGACTAGACTAGGACTAGACTAGGACTAGACTAGGACTAGGACTAGACTAGGACTAGACTAGGACTAGACTAGGACTAGACTAGGACTAGACTAGGACTAGACTAGGACTAGACTAGGACTAGACTAGGACTAGACTAGGACTAGACTAGGACTAGACTAGGACTAGACTAGGACTAGACTACGACTAGACTAGGACTAGACTAGACTAGGACTAGACTAGGACTAGACTAGACTAGGACTAGACTAGACTAGGACTAGACTAGGACTAGACTAGGACTAGACAGGACTAGACTAGGACTAGACTAGGACTAGACTAGGACTAGACTAGGACTAGACTAGGACTAGACTAGGACTAGACTAGGACTAGACTAGGACTCTAGACTAGGACTAGACTAGGACTAGACTAGGACTAGACTAGGACTAGACTAGGACTAGACTAGGACTAGACTAGGACTAGACTAGGACTAGACTAGGACTAGACTAGGACTAGACTAGGACTAGACTAGGACTAGACTAGGACTAGACTAGGACTAGACTAGGACTAGACTAGGACTAGACTAGACTAGGACTAGGACTAGACTACGACTAGACTAGGACTAGACTAGACTAGGACTAAACTAGGACTAGACTAGGACCAGAATAGGACTAGACTAGGACTAGACTAGGACTAGACTAGGACTAAACTAGGACTAGACTAGGACCAGAATAGGACTAGACTAGGACTAGACTAGGACTAGACTAGGACTAGACTAGGACTAGACTAGGACTAGACTAGGACTAGACTAGGACTAGACTAGGACTAGACTAGGACTAGACTAGGACTAGACTAGGACTAGACTAGGACTAGACTAGGACTAGACTAGGACTAGACTAGGACTAGACTAGGACTAGACTAGGACTAGACTAGGACTTGACTAGGACTAAACTAGAACTGGACTAGAACTAGACTAGAACTAGACTAGAACTAGACTAGAACTAGACTAGAACTAGACTAGAACTAGACTAGAGCTAGACTAGAACCAGACTAGAACAAGACTAGAACTAGACTAGAACTAGACTAGAACTAGACTAGAACTAGACTAGAACTAGACTAGAACTAGACTAAAACTAGACTAGAACTAGACTAGAACTAGACTAGAACTAGACTAGAACTAGACTAGAACTAGACTAGAACTAGACTAGAACTAGGCTAGAACTAGACTAGAACTAGACTAGAACTAGACTAGAACGAGACTAGAACTAGACTAGAACTAGACTAGAACTGGACTAGAACTAGACTAGAACTAGAACATAGAAAAATAAAATAATTTGCTAATTTTCTACACAAATACCCAGCTAATAAAGAAATTATCACAATAATTATGAACACATGACACGATAATGAAAATGAGCCATAAAGGACTTTATAATTTATTCATATGTCACAAAATAAATTGCCACCGAATTGTTAATCTCAAAAATCAACAATAAATTTTATTTTGAATACAAAGAGATTACAACAACAGCAACAAAAATGTGATCATCTGTGTTGACATAGAGATCAACACTTAAATGCAAATAAATTTCTAAAAATTCATAATTTTCAGACAAATAAAAAAAGAAATACTGATAACAAATTAGGGTGGCAAAAATTCTATTGTTAATGTATTTACAACTTACATCAGTTATAAACAGGATGTGTAAAAGTACTGCATATGTTAGGAAAACAACAACAGACCAGTGAATAAGAGAAAGAAATACCCTAAATGTACGAATAGTATTTGTTGTATTTGAGCATTTAGTACCAAATGTTTGTTTAACCAAAGTGTAACAAACACAACAACAATTGAAAAGGGAAACGGAATTCTTACCCCCTCATTATTAACAGCTATTAGAAACAGGATCATCAATTAATCCTGTTTCCTTATTATTGTTTGTACATTTCCTTTTACTATTTGCATCGTGTTGAAAGTCGCGAATTTACGCGACAGCAACAGAGTACGTACGAGTGTTTAAACTCTATTCATTTCTAATTTGTAGGGTGTTTTCGTTTGACGCCCCTTTTATGGTTTAATTGTTTGATGACAATTTAACGCTTTGGTTTAAAATTGTTAAAGATTTATTAGCAGTATTTATAACTTGAATTTAATTTCTAACAGATGCGGCAAATAACATTTATCATCTGTATTGTCGTGGCCGGTATCGGTGAGAGGGGCGACAAATTAATTCATCATTATATTTAGAAGGGATTTAAAAATTCAACTTGTTTTATTTGCGCTTATAAAAAAGTAAGGATCTAGTTTTTGGTGAGTTAAATAAATTGTAATTATATTATTGAGATATAACTGTGTTGAAACCGCAGGAACAATTGAATTTTGCAAGAGGAGGTATTTACAGTATGAACAAAGAAAGTGTTTACTAAAAAAAGAATGAACCCTTTGTTTTGTAAAAAGAATTGAACCATTGAATGTTTTGAACAGACTTGTGGCTCTCAGCTTCAACGTGATTAGATCAAATTATTTTCTCAACTCTCTCCCACTTTTTTCAAAAATCTCGTGGAACTATTTATGGTATCATTCTCGATTTGAACTAAGTACTAAAGAAGAATCATTTTTTTTACAAAAAGTTTACCTTGTTGTAGATTTCCATTCCAAATGTCTGACGTACGTCCAAAAAGGTCAATTGTTATACCCTTATAAAAATTTAATGATCAGGATTCGAGAATGATTTGTGAAATTTGATGGATTTCTGAAAATTGAATTCATATTCATCCTCACTTAAAAAGGCTAATTCCCTGATAAAACCTAGTTGCACCCCGAAATATCTGCCAGTTTGTTATGGAATATATTTCACTGTCATTTTAGCCTGAGACCCTGTATTCTAGGACATTGGCAGATAATGTGCTCAACTGTTTCCAGTTCAACTGTTTCCAGTTCAACTGTTTCCAGTTCCAGCATTCTCGCAAATCCTGCAGAAGTCCGGTGTGGTATAGTTCCACTTTCCTAAAAAAGCCCTAAAAGAACAATTCTCCTTTAAAACCCTGTCAGAGTCTTTAAACTATTTAGTTCAATAAGTATTTTTGGTAGCTTTCACATTAAGTTTCGGTCATAAGGTCTTCGAAACTTTGCAATATATTCTACTAATTCAGGACTGATTAATAATGTATCGGAATCTTTCTGAAATCAAACTATAATAGTGACAAATAGGTGATTTGACTTACTGTGCCTAATACATGCATATATCTCTTGTTAGTAGGGTAGAAGGGGCCATAGGGGCACATCTGCCAATAGCGAATAACTTGAAAACCGAGTAATCGATTTTATCGCATTATCGAATTTTGTTTTCGTTTATCGATTATCTATCATCCCTGAAAGTTTGAAAGATTAACTTTATATATGATGGGAGGCAGACGAGATTAATTGTTTTTCAAAGGGTTGTGAAAATATTTCACTGTGTGAATTTTTTGTGCTAACTTTTTTAGTTTTTGTGATAGAAAAAATATATTGATCAGTGATAGAACGTCAATAATAGTGAACAATAAGACATAATAATTTTTTCGATAATATAATCTGAAGCCCGAAAAAAATTGAAACTAAACCCCAGAACTGCCCGTGGGGCACAAAAATATGTAATGCTTGTAATGTAGAACAAAATTTGGTTAAAATATAGAAAAAATCAATAATAATATGTTTTAATTTTTTTTGTTTGTTATGTGAAATAAACAATAAATATCTGGTTTATTATACTTTGTTAAATGAATTAAAATATAAAACAGCGAAATAAGTTTTTATTTTTTAAATTTTTTGGTTGATTTTACTAACGACAAATCTGCCCCATCCTCTTGGCGTATTTACCCCATGGATGGGGCGGTATCGCCGTTTCAGAAAAGTTAAAAAATATGTACATTAGGATGACTTAGGAAAGATTGAAAGGGATAAAACTAAAGCCAACATATCTAAATATCCGAACCAAGAAAAGAATAAAGAATATGTATTGTGGTTTTAATTTGAGGACGCCTCAAAAAAAAGTGGCGTATGGTCCCCCTTCCACTCTACCATATTGGTAAACAGAAAAAATAAGTAAGAATGTACAGTCATACATGGCCGACCTTTTGATACCCTACACTAGTGCATATGTTAAAAGTTTGGATTATTTTTCTAATAATAAAGCATTTTCCCTTTATTGTGAAATATTTTTACAATTTGTCGCCAAAAAAAATAATTTCTGAAAGAGGGTTATATTGGGACATAGGTAAATATGGTCCTATCCGTATAATTTTTGATATAGCGATTTACGATGATATTAAACTTAATTATGCAGAGTTTCAATGTGATATTAAAGTTGAAACGGGAATTTCCATCTTCAAGTCATTTTTTGTAGGGGACTTTGTCCGATTATTACGAAAATCGCCAGTATAATTTAAACTATGAAACAAAGATCTGCTGATTTTGGTAGAGATTCTACAACATTTAATATAATTATAAGCTCAAAAGCCCTATTCGGACGGTACGGTTGTACGATTTGAACCATTTTTAATAGACTTCGTTCTTGGGTCAAAAGAAGAGTATGTGTCAACTTTCATCAAAATTGCGACCTGTAGCATGCGCACAAGCTTAACAAAGAGATACAGACGAACATCGCTTAATCGACTCAGAAAGTGATTCTGAACCGATTGGTATACTTTAATTGTATCTGTGAACTTGATCAAATTAAAACGGGAAACTAGTTGGACCTGTGGTGTTATTAATATCTGAATTTAAAAAACTTTGTTAACTGAATATATTTGCACTTTATTTCAAATTAATTTTGAATACAATTATAACAGTTGGACGAATAATACCCTTTTTGTAATGTTTAGTTATAATGAAGTTCTACTGGCATTTCATTTAGTTTAAAATATAAAAAAAAACATTCACAAAATTTAAGTCTTGTAAGACGGTCCTCAGAATCAGTTAACGTTTATTTGAATAAACTTCCTTTAATGTCAAAATTGCTCTGTTTATTACCGGAATTACCACCACCATGTATACCATTCTGTAATTATAGATTTAATTTATTTTAAAATATTTATTAAATCTCCATCTAACTTACATTGCCGGGATTACAGGAGACGGCAGCAATAATGCAGGCCACAACAAATGCTATTTGAAATACTTTCATGTTTGCTTAACTGTAAAATATTGACTGATATGTCCGAGGCTGTCAATCTGGATTTATATAGCGGATTGTTAACGCTATTAGTTAAGAGGAAATTTATTATTGGATTTACTTATATTGTTATTAATATTTTATTATCATTTTGGTTTAGTGGTTTAGGAATTATTTATAATAAGAAGAGTTCCTTTGAAAAATATATTTAATTTTCTTGTACCAGTAATAAGTTTCTTCTTGATTTACTTTCTTTCCATTGAAAAAATATTATTTATAATGTTTATTTCTTCAAAATATTTTACAAATTGTATTACATGGTTTCTAGAAAATATTTAATGTTTTTCTAGATATTTTGAGAAATATAAAGTATTATATAGGAATTAAATCATGCAAATAATTGCCTAACATTTGTTGAAGTGGTTCCAAACTGACAAATCCGCGAATTTAGTAATGGCTCCTAATATGACCAACTGTTTACTATTTCAATTCCACCTCTACTTTCAATATTCGACACCGTAAGTATCGGCCGCAAATTTGTCTTCCTTATATTCAACATTCTCATGTATAGTTCCAACACTAAAGTCATTATATCGATGGTCAGATAAAGGACAGACTTTCAAATTTGTAATAAAACTGGTCTGCCTATTACTCCACAGCATTATTTCAAAAACCTTTATTCTATTGGAGGCAGACTCTCCACTAAGTATGAAACTGAAAAGATGTTAAGCTCTGGTGTTGACGTTACCAGCAGCATTAATGTGCGAGTTTGCCTCAAAAGAGATTACACTAGGTATTCCAGACAGTTACCATTTTACGTTATATAGATGTATACTTCTAGAGAGGAGTACTGTACTATCTTCAGAGTAAAAAAGATTAACTTAACTTCATCGATGATGTTGGAGGCTTCTCACCCGTCAACCGCGTCATCATATGGATAAGTCATCTATTAAGCATAACATGTGGACGAAAAAGATTTCAATTTCTAGAAATAAGTATTTTTTCAATAAAAGGAAAAGAAGTCAAGAAAAAACACTTGATGCAAGTAATTGCATCATGATAATTAAATGCTTAAAAAAGAAATATTTTTGTCAAATTAATGAATAACTGCTTAACCACCAATAAAAATTAAATATTAGTACTCAGCGGTTTTTATTGTTAACTTCTTCAACAACTCAAACATATAATAACTCCAATAATAAATTTACTGTGAAATCTAAGCGCTTTAAATCCGCTATATAAGTCCAAACTGACAGCCACTGAGATATCATTCAATCGTTTACAGTTAAACAAACATGAAAGTATTTCAAGTAGCATTTATCGTGGCTTGCATTATTGCTGCCGTTTCCTCTAGCCCAGGACATGTAAGTTAAGATTTACTAAATTATTTTTCTAAAAATTTAAATTAATTTATTTTCATAATTATAGAACGATATAAATGGAAATGACAACCAAGGAAATAAGCAGAGCAATTTTGACCTTAAAGGAAGTTTATTCAAATAAACGTTAGATGATGCTAAGTAACATTTTATAAGATTTCCATTTTGTTAATCTTATAATCTGTTTTAATCTAGCAGTTTTTTTTACAAAAAAAAAAAAAAAATGTACCAAATATTCGAAAAATGGGGTTTATTCCTCTAACTGGATTATACTCAAAGATAATATGAAATAAAGTGCAAAGATATTCAATTAACAAAGTTTTTTAATTCATAATATTACTAACTCTACGGGACCACTACGAAACTTAGTATTGTCTCGTCGGTAATCTATTTTCCCCAACTGTTTTGATGTCTTAGAATCATATTTACTCCACAAGGTTTGGCTAAAGATGGATTAGACAGTAAATGCAGTTGATAAGCCATTTTGACCTAATTAAGTTGAGAGTCGCAAGTCGGTCCACTTGAATAAAATTGGTTGATGTTTAAAATGAAATTCTCAGACTAAGGTTTAAACTTACGTCTGGAAATCTGTACAAGAGTATGGAAGACAAGCACATAAAAGAGAATTCCTTAGTTTTTACCCGTCAATTTGAATGTTTACTACTACTTTCCATTCATTTCCAGTTCAAATACATCAGCGTTTGTTAACAGCAAAAGTCATGCCAGTAGTACCCGGTCCGTGGACTTAAAATCTCCATGGACCTTACACAGCAACACTGAAAAAAGCTATGGTAACTCAAATACTACCTGGACTATTAAAATGCGACCGAGTTTAAAAGAAACAAAATACCATTTGGGTTCCTAATACTATTTTTATCAGATCATGCTTCCTGTCTTGATAATGTACCAAACTAATCAGGTCCAGTGGTTCGAATCTCCTGAAAATTTTTCATTAAATGCCAAATCAGTCAGAATTGATGACTTGATACAAGACGTTTCCTTCTCTCAGATTTATGAAGGCTCTAGGTTCGAAAAAGAAACCAAAGCACTTCAACAAGCCATAGCAGGAAGCTAACATTCCGAAAATAGACCATATAAATCAGCACTGAAGTCTATGAAAAGATACTTCAATGATTTTCCCAATCTTCATTTGAGCAGTAACTTACAGAAATTTTACTTTACTATTCATATCCCAGGTTTCTAGGGTAAAGAATCCTTTACTCAATGCAATGGTTCCAGGGTTACAAATATTTTATTATTGGCTTAGATGAACTATCGTTAAGGTCGGAGACTCTGGAGAATTCACCAAAGGGGATAATCGTAGTGCTAAATATGTACTCACTGAGAACTATTAGTAAGATAGAGGGGACAGTATCCTATAAATTTTGTATGATCGTAATAGACCATATTAATAATAAAACCTTGTTTAAAGATTTCCGTTCCAAATGTTTGACGTACGTCCAAAAAGGTCCATTATTATATCCTTATAGAAATTGAATGATCAGGATTCGAGAACGATTTCTGAAATTTGATGGATTTCTGAAAATTGAATTCATATTCCTCCTCACTTAAAAAGGCTAATTCCCTGATAAAACCTAGTTGCACCCCGAAATATCTGCCAGTTTATTATGGAATATATATCACAGTCATTTTAGCCTGAGACCCTGTATTCTAGGACATTGACAGATAATATGCTCAACTGTTTCCAGTTCTTCAGCATTCTCTCATATCCTGCAAATTTTCCGAAAAAGCCCTAAAGAACAATTCTCCTTTAAAACCCTCTCAGAGTCTTTAAACTATTTAGTTCAATAAGTATTTTTGGTAGCTTTCACATTAAGTTTCGGTCATAAGGTCTTCGAAACTTTACAGTCTATTCTACTATTCCAGGACTGATTAATAATGTATCGGCATCTTTCCGAAATCAAACTATAATAGTGACAAATAGGTGATTTGACTTACTGTGCCTTATATATGCATATATCTCTTGTTACTATCGAAACTTTACAGTCTATTCTACTATTCCAGGACTGATTAATAATGTATCGGAATATTTCCGAAATCAAACTATAATAGTGACAAATAGGTGATTTGACTTACTGTGCCTTATATATGCATATATCTCTTGTTACTATCATATTGGTAAAAAGAAAAAATAAGTAAGAATGTGAATATGTGAATATGTTAGTTAATATGTTAAAAGTTTGGATTATCTTTCTAATAATAAAACATTTTTCCTTTATTGCAAAATATTTTTACAATTTGTCGCCAAAAAAAAAAAAAATGATTTACTGAAAGAGGGGTTATATGGGGGCATAGGTAAATATGCAGGAGACAGGTAAATATCCGGACATATGTAAATATCCGTATAAATTTTGGTATAGCGATTTACGATGACATTAAACTTATTTATGCAGAATTTCAATGTGATATTAAAGTTGAAACAAGAATTTCCATCTTCAAGTCATTTTCTGTAGGGGACTTTGTATGGCCCGATTATTACGAAAATCGCCAGTATCATTTAAATTATGAAACAAAGATCTGCTGATTTTGATAGAGATTCTACAACATTTAATATAATTATAAGCTCAAAAGCCCTATTCGGACGGTACGGTTGTATGGGGGCTAGGACCGATTCGAACCATTTTAATAGACTTCGTTCTTGTATCAAAAGAAGAGTATGTGTCAAAATTGTCAAAATTGCGACCTGTAGCATGTGCACAAGGTATACAAGAAGATACAGACGGGCATAGCTTAATCGACTCAGAAAGTGATTCTGAGCCGATTGGTATACTTTAATTATATCTGTGAACTTTATCAAATTACAACGGAAAACTAGCTGGACCTGTGGTGTTATTAATATCTGAATTAAAAAAACGTTGTTAACTGAATATATTTGCACTTTATTTCATATTAATTTTGAATACAATTATTACAGTTGGAGGAATAAGACCCAATTTTGTAATGTTTCGTTATAATGAAGCTCTACTGGCATTTCATTTAGTTTAAAATATAAGAAAACACATTAACAAAATTTAAGTCTTGTAAGACGGTCCTCAGAATCAGTTAACGTTTATTTGAATAAACTTCCTTTAATGTCAAAATTGCTCTGTTTATTACCGGAATTACCACCACCATGTATACCATTCTATAATTATAGATTTAATTTATTTTAAAATATTTATTAAATCTCCATCTAACTTACATTGCCGGGATTACAGGAGACGGCAGCAATAATGCAGGCCACAACAAATGCTATTTGAAATACTTTCATGTTTGCTTAACTGTAAAATATTGACTGATATGTCCGAGGCTGTCAATCTGGATTTATATAGCGGATTGTTAACGCTATTAGTTAAGAGGAAATTTATTATTGGATTTACATATATTATTATTAGTATTTTATTTTCATTTTGGTTTAGTGGTTTAGGAATTATTTATAATAAGAAGAGTTCCTTTGAAAAATATATTTAATTTTCTTGTACCAGTAATAAGGTTCTTCTTGATTTACTTTCTTTCCATTGAAAAAATATTATTTGTAATGTTTATTTCTTCAAAATATTTTACAAATTGTATTACATGGTTTCTAGAAAATATTTAATGTTTTTCTAGATATTCTGAGGAATATAAAGTTTTATATATGAATTAAAACATGCAAATAATTGCCTAACATTTGTTGAAGTGGTTCCAAACTGACAAATAATTAACTAAATTTAGTAATGGCTCCTAATATGACCAACTGTTTACTATTTCAATGCCACCTCTACTTTCAGTGTTCGACACCGTTAGTATCTGCCCCAAATTCGTCTTCCTTCTATTCAACATTCTCATATATAGTTCCAACAATAAAGTCATTATATCGATGGTTAGATAAAGGACAGACTTTCAAATTTGTAATAAAACTGGTCTGCTTAGTACTCCACAGCATTATTTCAAAAACCTTTATTCTATTGGAAGCAGACTCCCCCTAAGTATGAAACTGAAAAGATGTTAAGCTCTGGTGTTGACATTACCAGCAGCATTAATGTGCGAGTTTGCCTCAAAAGAGATTACCCTAGGTATTCCAGACAGTTACCATTTTACGTTATATAGATGTATACCACCATCATTGGGTTCCATAGCGTTCATTACTCTATCTTCATCGGTGTAATCCAATAAAACGATTATATGAAAAGTGCATATAATTCTTCTTATTTAATCCGAAATTTCGATCCTGATGGATGTATGTATGTTCCCTGGACAACATAGAGCGGTCCCTCCATGTGACCTAGAGAGGAGCACTGTACTTCAGAGTAAAGAAGATTAACTAAACTTCATCGATGATGTTGGAGGCTTCTGATCCGTCAATCGCGTCATCTTATGGGCTGTGGTAATCTAATATAATAAGCTTACCCTGTGGATGAAAAAGACCACCATCACAAAAGGCCTTTAAGAAAGGTGTTCACGTACGACTTCTTCATGCTCTGAATATTGAGACGATAGACGGATCAGATGATTGTGAACATCATCGATGAAGAGTTGAAGAATGCACTGCATTACTCTTTCGAGTGACCCCGAAAGGAGCTAATCATTATCCAAGGATCATAAACCAATCAGGATATAGTCCGCGATCTGAACTGAAGGTCTAGAAGCTCTTTATCGCTAGAATAGCTGGTACATGTCAAAAAAAACCGTTTCCTGTCTTGATAATGTACCAAACTAATCAGGTCCAGTGGTTCGATCCTCCTGAAAATTTATCATTCAATGCCAAACCAGTTAGAATTGATGACCTGATGCAATAAGTTTCGTTCTCTCAGATTTATGAAGGCTCTATTTTATTATTTGCTTAGATGAACTATCGTTAAGGTCGAAGACTGTAGATAATCCACCATAGAGAATGATCGTAGTGTTGAATATGTACTCACTGAGAACTATTAGAGAGTCAAAGGGTACAGTCTCCTATCAATTTTGTATGATCGTTTCAGCATCTAGCAAAAAAAAAGACAATAGCCAATCGGAAAGAAAGCATGAACATAAACGATGTCGTTGATCCTGCGACATCGATGATGTTAACCGCTTCATCGTACCTTACTCTCATCTTATTGTCGTTAGGATCGACGACTTCGTTTATGCTTTCTTTCCGATTATATGATTGGCTATTGTCTTTTTTTGCTAGATGCGGAAACGATCATACAAAATTGATAGGATACTGTCCACTTTGTCTCTCCAATAGTTCTCAGTGAGTACATATTTAGCACTACGATCGTCCTCTTTGGTGAATTCTCCAGAGTCTTCGACCTTAACGTTAGTTCATCTAAGCAAATAATAAAATATTTGTAACCCTGGAACCATTGCATTGAGTAATGGATTTTTTAAGAACTTTTCAGAACAATCCTTAAAACCCTTTGCTTCACCAAATCCCATTTCGACTGGGATGTGAATAGTGAAGTAAAATTTCTGTTACTGCTCAAATGAAGATTGGGAAAATCATTGAATTAACTTTTCATAGACTTCAGTGCTGATTTATGTTGTCTATTTTCGGGATGTTAGCTTCCTGCTATGGCTTCTTGAGGTGCTCTGGTTTCTTTTTCGAACCTAGAGCCTTCATTAATCGAAACGTCTTGTATCAAGTCATTAATTCTGACTGATTTGGCATTTAATGATAAATTTTCAGGAGAATCGAACCACTGGACCTGATTAGTTTGGTACATTATCAAGACAGGAAGCATGATCTGATAAAAATAGTATTAGGAACCCAAATGGTATTTTGTTTCTTTTAAAAGTAGTATTCGAGTTACCACAGTTCTTTGTCAGTATTGTTGTGGTAAGGTCCATGGAGATTTTAAGTCCACGGACCGGATACTACTGCCATGACTTTTGCTGGTAACAAACGCTGATGTATTTGAACTGGAAATGAAGGGAAAGTTGTAGTAAACATTCAAATTGACGGATAAAAACTAGGGAATTCTCTTTTATGTGCTTAGCCTCCATACTCTTGTACAGATTTCCAGACGTAAGTTTAAACCATAGTCTGAGAATTTTATTTTAAACATCGACCAATTTTATTCAAGTGGACAGACTTGGGACTCTCAACTTAATTAGGTCAAAATGGCTTATCAACTGCATTTACTCTCTGATCCATCTTTAGCCAAACCTTGTGGAGTAAATATGATTCTAAGGCATCAAAACAGTTGGAGAAAATAAATTACCGATGAGACAATACTAAGTTTCGTAGTGGTCCCGTAGTGTTAGTAATATTATGAATTAAAAAACTTTGTTAATTGAATATCTTTGCACTTTATTTCATATTATTTTTGAGTATAATCCAGTTAGAGGAATAAACCCTATTTTTCCAATATTTGCTTAATTTTTTTTTTGAAAAAAAAAACTGCTAGATTAAAACAGATTATAACATTAAGAAAATAGAAATCTTATAAAATGTTACTTAGCATCATCTAACGTTTATTTGAATAAACTTCCTTTAAGGTCAAAATTGCTCTGCTTATTTCCCTGATTGCCATTTCCATTTATATCGTTCTATAATTATGAAAATAAATTAATTTAAATTTTTAGAAAAATAATTTAGTAAATCTTAACTTACATGGCCTGGGCTAGAGGAAACGGCAGCAATAATGCAAGCCACGATAAATACTACTTGAAATACTTTCATCTTTGCTTAACTGTAAACGATTGAATGATATCTCAGTGGCTGTCAGTTTGGACTTATATAGCGGATTTCAAAAGCTAAAATTTAAGAGTAAATTTATTATTGGAGTTATTATATGTTTGAGTTTATGAAGAAGTTAACACTAAATACCGCCGAGTACTAATATTTCATTTTTATTGGAGGTTAAGCAGTTATTCGTTAATTTGACAAAAATATTTCTTTTTTTAAACATTTAATCATCATGATTCAATTATTTTACTTGTATCAACGATGTGTTTTTTCTTGACTTCTTTTCCTTTTATTGAAAAAATACTTATTTCTAGAAATTACTTCCTCAAAATATTTTGACACGTTTTTTTTTTAATTTTTTGCCATCTACCTGTTTTTCTAGCCATGAAGAACTTAGAGACCTTGAGTTGTAGTCCGCGATCCTGATTGGTTTATGGTCCTTGGATAATGATTAGCTAATTTCGGGGTCACTCGAAAGAGTAATGCAGTGCATTCTCCAAGCCTTCACCGCTGATGTTCGCAATCATCTGATCCGTCTACCGTCTCAATATTCAGTGCGTGAGGGAGTCGTACCGCTTTACGTGTACACATTCCTTGAAGGCCTTTTGTCACACAGGTTAAGCTTATTAAATGACTTATCCATAAGATGACGCGGTTGACGGGTGAGAAGCCTCCAACATCATCAATGAAGTTTAGTTAATCTTTTTTACTCTGAAGATAGTACAGTGCTCTTCTCTAGGTCACGTGGAGGGACCTCTCTATGTTGTCCAGGGAACATACAGAATCGAAATTTCGGACTAAATGAGAAGAATTATATGCACTTTTCATATCATCGTTTTATTGGATTACACCGATAAAGAAAGAGTAATGAACGCTCTGGAACCCAATGATGGTGGTATACATCTATATAACGTAAAATGGTAACTGTCTGGAATCCCTAGGGTAAGCTCTTTTAAAGCAAACTCGCACATTAATGCTGCTAGTAACGTCAACACCAGAGCTTAACACCTTTTCAGTTTCATACTTAATGAGAGAGTCTGCCTCCAATAAAATAGAGGTTTTTAAAATAATGCTGTGGAGTAATAAGCAGACCAGTTTTATTACAAATTTGAAAGTCTGTCTTTTATCTGACCATCGATATAATGACTTTATTGCTTTAACTATATATAAGAACGTTGAATAGAAGTAAGACGAATTTGGGGCCGATACTTACGGTGTCGAACACTGAAACTAGAGGTGGCATTGAAATAGTAAACAGTTGCTCATATTAGGAGCCATTACTAAATTCGGCGGATTTGTCAGTTTGGAACCACTTCAAGAAATGTTAGGCAATTATTTGCATGTTTTAATTCATATATAATACTTTATATTCCTCAAAATATCTAGAAAAACATTAAGTATTTTCTAGAAACCATGTAATACAATTTATAAAAATATTTTAAAGAAATAAACATTATAAATAATATTTTTTCAATGGAAAGAAAGTAAATCAAGAAGAAACTTATTACTGGTACAAGAAAATTAAATATATATTTAAAAGGAACTCTTCTTATTATAAATAATTCCTAAACCACTAAACCAAAATGAATATAAAATATGTATTAATAATATAAGTAAGTCCAATAATAAATTTCCTCTTAACTAATAGCGTTAACAATCCGTTATATAAATCCAGATTGACAGTCTCGGATATATCAGTCAATCTTTTGCAGTTAAGCAAACATGAAAGTATTTCAAATAGCATTTGTTGTGGCCTGCATTATTGCAGCCGTCTCCTGTAATCCCGGCAATGTAAGTTAGATGGAGATTTAATAAATATTTTAAAATAAATTAAATCTATAATTATAGAATGGTATACATGGTGGTGGTAATTCCGGTAATAAACAGAGCAATTTTGACATTAAAGGAAGTTTATTCAAATAAACGTTAACTGATTCTGAGGACCGTCTTACAAGACTTAAATTTTGTGAATGTTTTTTTATATTTTAAACTAATGCCCCTATTATGGTTTACAACTCAACTCTTCTTTAGTTGAAATTTTGCTCTTTGGTATTATCGATAACAACTTAAAATTTAAAGTTGAAATTTATTACAACTTTTTTAAAAAAAAATTACAACTTATCAAAAGCAGTTGTAACAAATTACAACTCAATTGTTTAGAATAAATTTTTAAAATAAAACAAGGTAAAGTTTTTTTTTTAAATTTTCTTAAATTTCATTAATCACTAATTTTAAGCGAATTTACAATAAAAAGATGTTCAATACATTTGTCATTTACGAAATACAGAAATTCATAAACTTTTCACTTAATTTTATGACAAAAAAGCACTTTTTAGGTTGGCAACATCAACACAATTACAACTGAAATTGGTTGTAATTCATAATACCAAATATAAGTTGAGTTGTTCTAAAGTTGAGTTGTTTCAATTTCAACTCAACTGAGTTGAGTTGTAAACCATAATAGGGGCATAAATGAAATGCAGTAGAACTTCTAAACATTACAAAATGGGTTTTATTCCTCTAACTGTTATAATTGTATTCAAAATTAATTTAAAATAAAGTGCAAATATATTCAGTTAACAATTTTTTTTTAAATTCATATGTTAATAACACCACAGGTCCAGCTAGTTTCCCGTTGTAATTTGATAAAGTTCACAGGTATAATTAAAATATACCAATCGGCTCAGAATCACTTTCTGAGTCGATTAAGCTATGCCCGTCTGTATCTCCTTGTAAACCTTGTGCACATGCTACAGGTCGCAATTTTGATGACACATACTCTTCTTTTGACCCAAGAAAATGATACTGGCGAATTTCGTAATAATCGGGCCATACAAAGTTCCCTACGGAAAATGACTTAAAGATGGAAATTCTAATTTTAACTCTAATATCACATTGAAATTCTGCATAAATAAGTTTAATGTCATTGTAAATCGCTATACCAAAATTTATACGGATAGGACCATATTTATCTATGCCTCCATATAACCCCTCTTTCAGAAAATCATTTTTTTGGCGACAAATAAGGCACAGTGAGTCAAATCACCTATTTGTCACTATTATAGTTTGATTTCGGAAAGATTCCGATACATTATTAATCAGTCCTGGAATAGTAGAATAGATTGTGAAGTTTCGAAGACCTTATGACCGAAACTTAATGTGAAAGCTACCAAAAATACTTATTGAACTAAATAGTTTAAAGACTCTGACAGGGTTTTAAAGTAGAATTGTTCTATTAGGGCTTTTTTCGGAACTTCTGCAGGATATGAAAGAATGCTGAAGAACTGGAAACAGTTGAGCACATTAACTGGCAATGTCCTAGAATACAGGGTCTCGGGCTCAAATGACTGAGAAATATATTCCATAACAAACTGGCAGCTATTTCGGGGTGCAACTAGGTTTTATCAGAGAATTAGCCTTTTTAAGTGAGGAGGAATATGAATTAAATTTTCAGAAATCCATCAGATTTCAGAAATCATTCTCGAATCCTGATCATTCAATTTCTATAAGAATAAAACAATGGACCTTTTTGGACGTATGTCAAACATTTGGATCGGAAATCTTTAAACAAGGTTTTATTATTAATATGGTCTATTACGATCATACAAAATGTATAGGATACTGTCCCCATTGTCTCTCTAATAGTTCTCAGTGAGTACATATTTAGCACTATGATCATCCTCTTTGGTGAATTCTCCAGAGTCTTCGACCTTAACGATAGTTCATCTAAGCCAATAATAAAATATTTGTAACCCTGGAACCATTGCATTGAGTAAAGTTATTTACCCTAAAAACCCTAGGATACGAATTGTAAAATAAAATTACTGTAAGTTACTGCTCAAATGAAGATTGGGAAAATCATTGAAGTTTATTTTCATAGACTTCAGTGCTGATTTATGTTGTCTATTTTCGGGATGTTAGCTTTCTGCTATGGCTTGTTGAGGTGCTTTAGGTTACTTTTTCTTCATATCTGAGAGAACGAAACGTCATGTATCAAGTCATCAATTCTGAGTGGTTTGGCAATGAATGACAAATTTTCAGGGGGATCGAACCACTGGACCTGATAAGTTTGGTACATTACCAAAACAGGAAGCATGATCTGATAAAAATAGTATTAGGAACCCAAATGGTATTTTGTTTCTTTTAAACTCGGTCGCATTTTAATAGTCCAAGTAGTATTTGAGTTACCACAGTTCTTTGTCAGTGTTGCTGTGGTAAGGTCCATGGAGATTTTAAGTCTACTGACCGGGTACTACTGGCATGACTTTTGCTGGTAACAAACGCTGATGTATTTGAACAGGAAATGAAGGGAAAGTATTAGTAAACACCCAAATTGATGGGTCAAAACTAGAGAATTCTCTTTTATGTGCTCCATACTCTTGTACAGATTTCCAGACGTAAGTTTAAACCTTAGTCTGAGAATTTCATTTTAAACATTAACCATGAACCAATTTTATTCAAGTGGACCGACTTGCTACTCTCAACTTAATTAGGTCAAAATGGCTTATCAACTGCATTTACTCTCTGATCCATCTTTAGCCAAACCTTGTAGAATAAATAGGATTCTAAGGCATCAAAACAGTTGGTGAAAATAAATTGCCGACGAGACAATACTAAGTTTCGTAGTGGTCCCGTAGTGTTAGTAATATTATGATTTAAATAAACTTTGTTAACTGAATATTTTTGCACTTTATTTCATATTATTTTTTAAAACAATCCAGTTAGAGAAATAAGACCCATTTTTCAATATTTAGTTAAATTTTTGCTAAAAAAAATTCTGCTAGATTAAAACAGAATAGAACAATAAGTAAATGGAAATCTTATAAAATGTTACTCAGCATCATGTAACGTTTATTAGAATAAACTTCCTTTAAGGTCAAAATTGCTCTGCTTATTTCCTTGATTGCTATTTCCCTTTATAGTGTTCTATAATTATGAAAATAAAATAATTTAATTTATATGAAAATAATTCAGAAAAACTCTAGTTAACTTACATGGCCAGGATTGCAGGAAACGGCAGCAATAATGCAAGCCACGATAAATGCTACTTGAAATACTTTCATGTTTGTTTAACTTTAAACGATTGAATGATATCTCAGTGGCTTTCTGTTCGGACTTATATAGCAGATTTAAAACGTTTAGATTTCAGAGTAAATTTATTATTGGAGTTATGTGTTTGAGTTGTTTTAGAAATTAACAATAAAAACCGCTGAGTACTAATATATCATTTTTATTGGTGGTTACACAGTTATTTGTTACAAGTAAATTTGACAAATATATTTCTATTTTATATATTTAATCATCGTGTAGAGACCTCATTGTGGTCTATATATCTATAAATGCTTTAAAATTTTAATATGAACTGAGATTTTTTCAGATTACAGGACCTATCTTTAACTGCTTTTCTAGCGATGAAGAGCTTTTGGACCTTCAGTTGTAGTCCGCGATTTTGATTGGTTTATGGTCCTTGGATAATGATTAGCTCTTTTCGGTGTCACTAGGAAGAGCAATGCAGTGCATTCTCCAACTCTTTATCAATGATGTTCACATTCATCTGATCCCACAAACATCTCAATATTCCGTACATGAAGAAGTCGTAGAGCTTTACGTGAACAACTGCCTTGATGGCCTTTTGTCACGGTGATCTTCTTCATTCACGGGGTAAGCTTATTAGATGACTCACCACCGCCTATTTGTGTTTCTAACACGCCGGTGGCCTGTGTTGAGCAAGAGATGTAATCGGTAGATCGAAATACGACTCCATCAAATATGATGAGGAAAGCGCAGTGTTAAATCTGGTATGAATAGAGTAAACTGTGAACATACTAGCACAAGGAAGAAAATTTCTATGGTATCCTTGTATAAGGTATCTTACATGCATCACCATTCAACCTAGCACCCTAAATCCATCCCTTATAATATGCACTTGCCAACATCTTATTTCCATAGCTAAGTCCCACATCTCACTCCTGTTTAGAGTATCGGCAACAGTACCGAACTTTTCCAGAATTATAGAATTTATCGTCTATCAGTCTCGAATTTGGTTTTAAACCACATGGACAGTACAAGGTCCAAAACTCTGCCCTGTGGACTAGCGGTTCCCGTGATACCAGATAATAAGGCTACCTGGTTCGACCCCTGGTCACATCATTCCAAGAAAAGGCCGACGATACATCTGACTCCACCAGTTTTTTGCAATAACAACAAGATGTGGGTAGATCATCAAGGTAACATGCGCCGGGCGGAATATTCTTTACAAAGGGGAAGTCCACCATCTAATTGTCATTAGGGTTGACGAATTCAATGTGCTTCCTTCCGATTGTATGGCTTGACATGGTATCACTTGTATAAAGTATCTTACATGCATCACCATTCAACCCAGCACCCTAAATCCATTCCTTACCATAATCACTTGCCGCCAACTTATTTCTATTGATAAGTCCTACAATCACTCCTGTTTGGGGTATCGGTAACAGCACCGAGCTTATCCAGAATTATAGAATTTACCGTGTATCAGTCTTTTAAGCAACATTATCTTCCCGCGAATTTGGTTTTAAACCACATGCACCCCGAAGAGACCTCTCCAATAACCGGAACAGTGCAAAGTCCAAAACTCTGCCTTGTGGACTAGCGGTTCCCGTGATACCAGGTAATAAGACTCCCTAGTTCGACCCCTGATCATATCATTTCAAGGAAAGGCCGAGGATACAATTGATTGCACCAGTTCTTTGCAATAACAGCAAGATGAGGGTATATCATCAAGGTAACATGCGCCGGGCAGAATATTCTTTAAAAAAAGGAAGTCCACCAGGAAAAGAGGAAGTCGTTAAGATTGACGACTTCAATGTGTTTTCTTCCAATTGTATGGCTTGACATTGACATAGACTAGGGAAACGATCTGAATGAAGACCTTCTTCCCGTGAATTTCGTTTTAAACCACATGAACCCCGAAGAGACCTCTCCGATAACCGGGACAATACCAAGTCCATAACTCAGCCCTGTGGACTAGCAGTTCTCGTGATATCAGATAAAACCAGACAACCATTAGAAGTTGACGACTTCAATGTTCTTTCTACGGATTGTATAACTTGACATTGACAAAGACGTGGGAAACAATCCTAAATCATTCTAATCGGTTTTTGGCAATTGATTTCGGTATATAAGACATCTTATTAACAGACATGATCTTTGATACCGTCCCCAACTACACACAGTTAACCCAACGATATTTGATCTAATCAAATGATATAATTTGTTTAACCCTTTGAGTATAAAAATCTTGCTGAATTTTCCTGAAGACCTCCAAAAACCGTTTGCCGTTTACCAAATCCAATTTAGTTGGAGATAAAAAAGTTCACTAAAACTTTTGCCTTTGGAAAACTCATTGTAGTATATATGTTGTTATATGAAGTTTGACTTGTTTGGAACTCAAAGTTACATTCTCAGGACAGAAGGATTCCATCACTGAACTTAATTATTCAGAAGGAAACATTAACATTTAAGAATTTGCTGAATTCGGATGGATATACATATTTAAGCGCGGACCAGCAAATCCAACTATCATTCCTAATAAGGGGAAAATGATTGGGAGAACGTTTGAGAGACAGACTAACATTCCCTTAGAAAATTTTACATACATATAAACATACGATCTATTCTTAAACCCTTTTCATTAAATCATTAGCTAATTAAATATTCCACAATTTGGTAGCAGATGTAATCAAGTGGCATCATTCTGTTTTTATCGAAAATTGAATTATAATCAAAGTGATGAAAAAGAAAAATAAATGAACTAATAATACCAAATGAACCTTCACACTTGCAAACAACAACAACAATATTAGTATTATTAATAATAATTATAATTATAACAACAATAATAATGACAACAACTACTACGTACAACAAAATAATCATGAATAAATATCGTTGGTGATAAAACAATAATAAGAAAAATAGAACTATTTATGGAACTTAAATGAGTGTTTAAATGGATGGATCATTTGGTTGAAATAAAATCAACAATAACACCAACAGCGGCAGCAACAACAACTGTAATAATAACAAAAACACCAATAACAATAATAACAATTAAAGAAACATAAGAACGTTGTTCACACTAAACTACAACAAAAACATTCGTTCACTCTCTCACTCATTCCCCGATAAAAAACCACTTAAACACGTAATGTGGATGAATGAATAATAGAACCGAATTATAGAATAAATAGAGACGTATGTATGTTTGAATCAATGAAGGATTGAAAGAATGATATGAATGTAACTAAATGCAACAAATTTCAAGTGTCATTATTATTTAACTGATGTTTTGTTAGATTCTAAATGATGAGATAAAGTGGTGATGAGGAAGTGTCAAAAGTGGTAAAACGTGTATGACAACAATAGAAGTACTTTAGACATACATACGTACGCACATTAATAATCAAAATAAGGACCCATTTCTTACTGAGGTCGTCAGACAATTGGACTGACAAAAAACAACTGCGGATATTAGGAAATTCTTAGAGGGAAAAGGGTAGTTTTATAAAAGGTGTTACTTCCCAGTAACAACTTGGTAATGACTTTTACTTACACAAGAACTTAGTTTTTAATGACTACTACATACCGTCTGCATTACTTTTAAAAACTGTAATAATGACTTACATATAATCATATAGGTAAGTAGTGTTGTATGACAGTAGGAATGCGTAAAACAAAACAATTTTTTAACTCCCTATTTGTAATGACTTATTTAAGCACTTATTAAAAAATCTATTTATAGAAATTTATTTGAAGCTCCTTCCTGACAAAAGATTTACATTTAGGATATCGAGTGAATCATTCTTATCAGACGGTAAAACACTCGAAGTCTATGCTTATGGGTCCAAATATTCAATGGGCGTTGGTGGCGACTTCTTTATTCACGTTTTAATAAAGCGGTATATTTCAAGCTACAAAGTCATCGCAGCAACTCAAAGGTTGAAATATCGGCTATAAATTGGATCAGTATTCCAAATTTGTACAGGCAGTAAACCTGCTATACAATCTTTATCTGGTGCCTACACGACTTACAGACTAGTTCGCGAATGTCGGGAGTCTCTTGAGTTGATGAACCATATATGCTTGGAACTCCACTCTGTACCAAGTCACTCTAATGTACCTGTGAATATTAAAGCGGATGAACTGCCAATTAACTGATTCCCACCTTCACATATATTAACTCTCTAATTGGCACCCCATATTCGTGCAGCAAATTTTTAATCCAGCATGAACTTTCCAGATCTGATCAAACCAGACCTCTTGCTCGACATCAAGAATGATCTGGCCTCTTTATGATGAACAAAAGTCTATAGGTTAAGTGGAGATTTCCAGGATCAGACTACGTACATATAGTGGTGGCCATTTGGACAGGGTACTGCATTATAGGTGAGCATGCTAGAAGACTAAATCTTCCATATAATGATTACTGCAGGAGCTGTCACAACGAGTAGAGTAGACTGTTGAACACTTTATTTATCTCTTCCCTGCTTTGAGAACATTATGACCGAGTTTGTGAGCAGTCCGATACTGTTTATAACTTAAACACGTTTATTCTTGCCTCTGGTTAGTTCGAATCCATGTTGAACACGAACACAACGAGGAGAGGAGACTGATGAAAACTTTTTTATCTCTTCCCTGCTTTGACGAACATTATGACTGAGTTTGTGGGCAGTCCGATACTGTTTATAAATTAAACACATGTTGAACACGAACACAACAAGATGATGAGACTGTTGAACACTTTTTTTATCTCTTCCTGCTTTGAGAACATTAGGACTGAGCTTGTGGGTAGTTCGATACTGTTTATAACTGCCTCTGGTTGGTTAGAATCCATGTTGAACACGTAGGTGAGTCGGGGTAGAATCCGTTACAGAGTATCACAATAGTACCATAATGTGGACGCAAGTGAGTCGGTCACTGGCCGACTGCCTCATCAATCTAACCTAGATCCGATGTGCCAATTGATCAGAAACTTTATACTTAAAAACCATATTCTAAAAGCCTAACTCCTCAATAAATGTTTTGAGTTTCAAAGGAATCTGTCTTGGTGTTTAAAGGTTAAAAGATTGAAGGTAAGAAGACATTTCTATTATTTTCAAAACAAAAGTCAGCTGAAATTATTCCATTACTAATAAATTGGGATCTTTTGTGCATCCATTTTGTTCACCATTGAAGTTTAAGTTTAATATATTTTTGGAGCAAAGAGCCCCCAATGGTTGACAGTCACAAAGTAAGTATATGCTCATCCTGCAATTCACAGAATCGGCAAAGCATTATTTAAAATGTGCTGGTGATGTCTAAGTCGACTGCGTCCTGTAAATAGTTTGTCTGGTGTTGAACGATAATAACTTGAGATTTTCCCTTTGACACCATGACACTTAATTTTGGAACACCCTTTTTTAAAATCCAACAATTTTCTGCAGCTTTATTAACGAATGATAAATTGTCTTTGTATTGTGATGTATTCCTATAAAGCATCTAATGCCCTTATGATCCCTTTATTGTTGTTATTTTTAGAAAATTAAAGGCTAATAAAAATCATCATCATCACCAAATCCAAATTTCTATTATTTTGACGAGTGCGAATGTCATATGAAAATATTTATTCGCAAACATTTTGTCACTATTGTTAGGAATTGTTTTTGTATTTTTGTAGCAATAACAAAAGAATTGAGGAATAAGTGCCTCAATTGTTGCATGAAATGTATTTAAAATTATGATTTCAAGTGCTTTTTGCTAACACAACTGGTTGCTTCTTTAAATTTAATTTTGTGCAATTGTGTGTGAATTAAATTCTTAATTAATAAAAGGGAAAATCGTTATTTTTGAAATACATCTGGTTAATTTGTTTAGACATTTTAAAAAGGATGGTATTATATGGTCTAAATAATAAGAGAAAATAAGGGAAAAGCTGCCAAAATTCCTTTACAATTAATATAAATTGCTGCCAAGCAATTTGAAATTTCGATCGATAATAAATTTTGAACAGAGCCGTTCTTTCTTCTATTCTATTCCTATATGTCAGACTTCAAAGCCTATCTAATCTTTAGTCGATGTCAGTGACATTTTCTATTCTTATTCATTAAATAATAGGTCAAGCATTTTAGAGATTCCAGCAATTTCGGAATGTGGACGTGCGACTAGAGTAGACCTCAACACCCATAATATTCAATGTTGAGTTTTAACACACACACGCACATCAGATCATGTTGATGCACTAATTTTTATGGATGGCGCAAAACATTAGGGAATCAGAGTTCCTGATGCTCTGGACAAGATAAAGCAATGCGATGTCCGCTGAACTAATGTTGAAATTTTTTAGGAAATATGTACATCACTTCATATGACCTTCATACTCTTTACTCTAATATTCCATCAGAAATTTTTTATATCTATTGGACCACAATATACAAATTATATTGATACAGACCGACAAATTTATAACCCAGAGACTAAAGTAACTTTTTTAAACGATTGATGAAGATATGTATATCTAAGAAGAAATAAGAATACACTTTCAGATATCATATTGGCATACGCTTCAAATTTCAGGACGTCTTATCACGAATCCCAAATGTGATGGAGAAATTCTGAGGCCAGTTTCGGATTCGGCTTTAGAAAAGTATAATTTGGGATTTAGTTTTATCGATACTATAATGTAATGTGTTCCTTTTGCTCCCGATGCCTGCAGTGGATTACAAAAAGTTGCATGAAAAACCCGTTCTTCAGTTGTACTGTCTGAATGTGGAATAAGATCCCAGCACAGGTCATTCCTATCATTCCTTAATGAACATTCTCCATCATGGTGTGATTGCATTCCGGGGGAAAAGAGGTGCTACCAGTACCTTTAGTTTGCTGGGACTCTAAATTGATGGTGTAAAATGTATTCTCGGCCTTTCTTTGGAATGACTTGACCTAAAGAGAAACCTATATAATCTGGTACTAAGTGAATCGCTCACTCACAGGGCAGAGTTTCGGACTTTGTCTTGTAAAGGTTTAAACCGAAACTCGCGGAAAGAGAATATTGATTAAATGACTGATATGCGGTGATATTCGATGTTTTTGCCGAAAAAGACAAAAGATGCCCCATAGAGGAGTAACTGTGAGAATAAATAAAGGTAGAAATGAATAAAATACAGAATAAGTCGCTCTCCTCATACACAGACGGAAAAAGAAATATACACGCCTGGTACCAAATTGATACCAAACTGTTTATAATTTTTCAATACCATCCGTTGTCAAAATATATACATACGTACGACAACACTATGTAATGTTGACAACATTACAACAATTCGTTGTCAAAATCTAAATTTTTATACACATCCGTTGTCTAAATATTAACAAACGTTGTTTTTCAGATGAGCCTATATTTCATATTTTGTTCCCACTGTGCGTTATTGTGATTTATTGCAAAGTTTAAAAATATATAAAAATCCCATATATGTACATACTTATTTCATGCCTAACCGCAAACACATTAAGTTTGTTAGATATCTTTAGTATAAATATTAGTAATAAATTTATAATTTAAAACATATTAACAGAGAAGTCTATAGTCAAAGTATCTCACATTTTAACATGAAAGTATTTCAAATAATTTTTGCAATTTCTTGCATTATTGCCTTTGCCATAGCATCACCTGGAAATGTAAGTTTCTCAATAACTATTTAATAAAGATTTGCATAATTTGAATAATTTGTTATTTCACAGAATGTTATTAAAGGACATAATAATAAAAATAATAAACAGAATAACGTTGATGCTAGTGCCAGTTTGTACGGTTAAATTGATGTGATAATTGGAGAGAATCGGAATCGGAATATTGACTAAAAAAAACCAAAAAATGTTAAAATAAAGTTGTAGCAATAGCACAAAATGGTTATTATTTTAACTTAAGATTTCTAATTGGTTTTCCCATATATCATAATAACGACTATTGTAAAAAATAGTTTCATTTGATACCCCAGTCCAGAATCATAACATTGATTTAGTGCTACCATCAAATGCAATGTCGGTTTCATGATTCAATCATGATTAGATTAAGAAGCACTGCAAACTGAATGCTGTACATTCGTTGATCTTAAAATGTTAAGCGGATATCTTGAAAATCCCGTTAGTATTAAATAACTACTTTAAAAAGTCTCAACAGTTTCTGGAATTTTACTCAAATGACAACTCTGTAAAAAGGTTCCACCCAGTAACTGGGAATTTTCTCCACCAAATTCTAGTTCGTCAGACGTTGAGTTGTCCAAACGATTAAGCCAGATCAATCTATCTGAACATCAATACTTAAGTTTTAGAACCAATTAGAGAATTCTCATCAAGAGCAAAGAATGTGAAGGTTATTTTTAATGAATGTTATGATCAGAACATATTATATATTATTCAAGTGGTGACAGTGGACCAGATAAGTTCAGTTGCTTCTGTCGCCCATAAGGTGATAATATTCCTGTATGCGGCTAATGGAAACTGTTTAGTTCAATGGCAATCCATCGCCCTGTTTTCTGAGTTCGGGCAGATTGTGAAATGTAAAAAATCTTCCTTATTACGTTAGAGAGGCTTGATAGATGCAATACTGTCCACGAAGATATTAATGGTTAATGTTTGGAGATCTTTGATTATTCTCAAGAAGACTAACATTTCATCCCAGAAAACGGTACGTCGGAATTTTCCATTCAGTAGCCCTAACAATTTTTCAACCGCTAGGTTGGCGTAAAGGATTGTGTGTTCAACTCATTCTGCTCTGTTCGTATTTCGATTCGGAAGGCCCTGTAATGTATGTGTTAAAGGCAGCCATGCCAACAGAGTGGCCTGGGGTGTTGAGTTCCTAAATGCTGTATTAGCAAGATCTGCGAGGTATTCTGTTGGAACTAAGACAATTAGTTGTAAAAGGGAGAATAGAGGGAGTAGTATTTGTAGATATTTGATTTAAGTCTTTTTTCATGGTAAGTGGCATAATATCATTCCCAGACCATCAATATCGACTCCACATTCAGAGATGGTTATCAACTCTGAATGTGGAGTCGAAGGGAGGCAAAAATGGTGAATATAATGTTACCATTTCTCCGAATGGAAGGCTAGTAAGTCTCCAGTAGAGTTACCTAAACAAAAGTCATGCTGCTAGTGCTTTGGAACATACAGAACTCATAGGAGATAATTTGGCATTACGTTATCAATTTTCCAACATGCCGGAATTTGCCGATATTACATCTAGTCCAGGTCTTATTTTTGTTAAGATCCGTTAAAGCTCTTTTAACGGCTCGCGTTTGAAATAATATATTTTGCGTAGTTGCTTATATCGTTCGATCTCGGGCAGAATTTCATTGTTTTCCAGCAAGAATAACATGTGAGTATCGCAGCTAAAAGGGTAGCTTTATCAACCGGGTCTCGAATGTCGAAGTGCTTTACGTGAAAACCTACCATGTTGGCCTATCTCATGGTGGTCTTTTTCACGGTGGTCTGGGTGAGCTTTGTGACGACTCACCACCGCCCCATTGCGTTACACGCAGGCGGCAATTTACGTATATAGATATTTCGGTCCAATAAACGCGCACTTTGCTCAACTACTTGAGCTATCTAATCTCTGACCATTGCCGCCCCGTTGCTTAACTTCCGAGATGTAAAACATCACTTCCGTTTACAACCACGGAGTTGGAATGTCTCTGTTGAGTCGACAACATCACCTAGAGACGTAACCGGTAGACCGAAGTACGAATCTGTCAAATAAGCCGAGACTTTGTTCTTACTCACAGTGACACACTGTGGTAATTCTGGTATGAACAGAGTTTAATCTGAACATACCTGGACAAGGAAGGAAAATTCAATGGTATCATTTATATATGATACCTTTCATCCATCATTATTCAACCCTGCACACTTCTCATTCATCCAACACACTCATAAGAGAAATATATACGACACACTTATTTTAGGTATACGGGAGGGCGGGCCCGCATACCCCTATATTCATCCCGTACCGTATACAATTAACATCAACTCATTTCCAAGGCTTAGTCCCACAGTCATTTCTCTATGGGGTATCTGTTTTCTTCGGCACCAGCACCGAACTTATGCCGATATATTGACTGTACCGTACATCTGTCCTTTAACCGCCACTTACTCTCCCCGCGAATTTGGGTTTAAACCACAGCCACTACTTGGATCCCGAAGGAACCTCAACCAACTAACCAGCCTTAAATGGCGACGCCAAGAGGAGTTGTAAGCATTGTGAACATTCTATAGGGAAATCCAAAGTGCAGTTAGCAGTTAGATCTGTATTATAAGAGATCTGTATTTCGAATAAGGCAAAAACATCCGGCCGATGGAGATGAACGTGAGTTATTACTGAGAAGAAAGAAATCAATCCCAAACCAAGTACATTCCGGAAACCGATAGAAAAGGACTCATAATTACGATTCTAAAAGAAATTTCATAAATTTTCCATTTCCTATGCATAGTGTTTCTGTTAATGATTAGTGTTAAGTTCGACAAGAGATCTATAAGCACAAACTGGCTAATATACAATAAAGAAAATCAAGATTAAATTTTTTTAATAAAATTATTTTATTCATATTTTTTTCTATTCAAAATTCATTAAATTGTACCTATACTTATGGTCATATATAATACAAGAATTATTACTTAAAAATATTTTTTTTACATAGAATATTTACAATAAATACATTTACAAACATTATTTCAAAGAATTTTTAAGATTTAAATTTTTTTGTAAAACAGTAATTTTTTTGTTATCACATAAAGCGATTTAATTATATAGACGAAAACTTTCATCAGAAAACAGCAGCCTGTTTATTATGATTTAATTGAGCTAATTACAAAATGAACAATATTTTTTTGTTAAAAAAATTTTTCAAAAATTAAAAAAAAATACTGATTTGTTGCAGGAGCTGTTGTGGTTGTTTCCAAACAAAACAGGATGTGTTTAGGATAAACAATATAAACAAACACAAAATTAAAATAAATAAATACAATTTTGTAGCAATAGACTCTGTGTTTTAAAATTCATTCATTCATTCTTTGCAACCGGACGGATACAATTGTTTTAGTATGCTGCATATTGTCTGCTGTTAGTGCAACTTAGCACCATTACACTAAACATATGCAAGCATTTTTTGCCTCTTGATGTTGACCAAACTAACAGTTTGATTAGCCAACTGACTAGCATTCTTAATTAACAGCCTCATTGTCATCATTATCATCATCATCAATGTCATCAACAATACTGCATCAGTTTGTTTTGTTAATACTGTGTGTGTGTATGTGGTAAATGCTTGGAGTAGTAGTTCCTCATTACTCCCTCACATTTTTCCCTTTTAAACTCCACTTGTAGTTGCAAGTTTCTTTAGTGGTATTGCTTGTTGTTGTTGTTGCTATTGTTCTTTTAGTTGTTATAACATTGCTTTTTAAAGGGTGTGCTACTAATAAAACCCCCTACTTTCCTTGGCCAAAAACTAACTGACGGTCGATGGTGCAGAATTCTGTTGTGACTGTTGCTGTTGTTTGATTCTCTCTTTAGCCTCTTGTTGAGCCTTCTTAGAACGCTTCCATTTCATGCGACGATTTTGAAACCATATTTTGACTTGTGTCTCCGACAGCATTAGTCCACTGGCCACTTCGAAACGTTTAGGGCGGGATAGATATTTATTTTGTTTAAATTGTTTTTCCAATTCTAGCAGCTGCTGTGAGGTGAAGGCAGTACGAGGACGTCGAGTTTTACCCAAGATGGCGTGGTGAGGATAGGCCGCAAGTTCGGGTATACGATGATGTAACATACCGGCACGAGCGAGAAATTCGAATTGTAGATGTGAAGGCATAAAGTGTTGACCCATGGGAATCTGAAGAGTTAGAGAAGGAAAGAAATTTTTGATTAGTTTAATGGATTTGGTAAGCAAGATAGGGTATTTCTTAAGATTACTGCTCTAGTTTAGGAATGGGTTCTTATATTTTATATATGTATCTGAAACAGTAACGAAAGGTGCAATAGAGATGGTTCGGTGATGAAAGTTCAAGTTATTTTAAAGAATCACAACTACAAAATTAGAATTATTGTAAAATTTGAACTGATAAGGATAGCGGAACAAAATTTTGGACATATGTAGAACTAGATCTTTTGAAAATAATAACGTTACCAATTTTCACATTTTCTATATACAAATACCGAAATTTCTTAAAAAATAAAAATGTGTTCCAAAAAATTAGTTTCTTAATAAAAGTGCCCACTGTGATGTTATTTACTGTGGGATAGTAAAAAAAACTTCGGATATATTTAGGGACCATTAAGGTTTATATCAATATAGAGCTATTATGAGAATCGGTGTATTTGCGTTTTTAGAATATTGTACTCAAATCAAATTTTTTTCTTCAAAATTGACCTGGTGGAAGGGGCTGGTGGGGGCATTGCCCGTTTACATAAGCCAATTTCATATAACATGCTTATTCGGAAAGTTATCTTTCCGGATCATATAAAATTTGTATATAGTCCCTAAGACAATTTTTTCTATGAAAGAAAGTATAAAGGGACATTTTTGGAAAAAAACCTAAAAATATTGCAACTTTGAATGCGTCTAACTTTTTATAGGGCCAAGATATTAGTAGAGTAAATTATACTAAAACCGATTCAAAACATAGGTTCAAAATTTAAAAATCTTCCCATTATGTATTACTTAACTGAGCTCTATGTTTTGATTACAAAACCCGAATTACTTAGTTTTTTAATTTCAACTTACCGCTATGGGTTTTCCAGATGGATCCAGAGGGCGATGAAAAGCTGAACCGCCTGGAGCTAAAAGCTGATAAGGATGACCGCCGGCATATAGAGGAAAATCTTGTGGACGTATAGGACTATGGGGAGGTACTGGTTTTTTGAATTCATCACCCAAATCCATGCCATGCATGCCAAGATGTTGTTGATCTTCACAGCCGGGACTAATGGGAGGACTAGAACGATGAGAGGATGTAGGAGATTCCGATCTAAAAGTAAAGTAAGGTAAAAAAAAATCAAAATAAATTAAAGAATATAGATATAAGTCTGATGGTTAAACATAATCATAATTTTGGAACTACAAAAAGTTAAAGTTAAGATTCCGTTTTAATCACAAGCTATTTTCCCTGAATTTCTAAAACTGACCCTCGTACTTCTGACAAATGTGTCATATAACTGAAACTACACCTAAAAAATTATGCAGTTATCATTTAAAAGCTATTAATTGTTCAAAACTTTTCTTCTTCGTTTTCATTGTTGACACTTAAATGCGAATTAGTATTTGTTTGTTTATTATTTTTTTAATGACACTTTAAAATTATCGTTAAAGAAATTTTTGTTTTTCCCAATACCTCCGGTACTTATATATACATACGTTTCTTTCATTATTTTTCTTTGATTAAGTAATAAACGTTTGAATAATGTAATGTCACCAAATATTTTTTTAAATTCGTTTTTTAAGTGATGTTAAAGCTTTTTTCAATTGCTGTATTATTTTCACAAAATTTATTTATTAAATAATGAAATCATTTGTTGATATTTATTTAAGCATTTTATAATTATAAAAAATTTCGTTTGTTAATTTGTTTGTCCCTGGGTATTAACCTCATTTGCCAATTTATAATGAAGACGGAAAAAGTAAAGTATTAAAAAAGGTTTTAAAAAAATCTATATATTTGTGGGAAAAAGTTTCGATTGACATCGATTTTTAAAGTGAATTTTATTTGCGCCTCTGAAATCATACACTGTAGATAATCAATGCCTAATATGTACGAAAAATGTTGTACATTATACGAAATTGTGTCGTAATAAATACGAAATTGTATGAAATATTATACTTTTTCTTAAATTTTATAAACATAAAAATTAATGTCATTATGTTTAATACGAAGAAAGATATTTAGAAGAAAATTATATAATATTTCGTATTATGAATGAAATTTTCGTAATTATTACGAAAAAAGTAGTTTTATCGTAAAGTTAAGACTCGTTTATTTTCAGTGTAGAGAGTGTAGAGAAAAATTAAAAACTAATTTGTTGGAAATAAATATGCCGCCGGTAATACCAAAATCTATATTTCCAATGTCAGCTGCATGGAATTCTAATAAATATCAAGTGCATATTCCGAACCACCTTAATCATATATTTCAGTAGTTCGGAAATAGCGCTTTAAAGATATAGTAGAGCAAGGGAGAGTGTAATTGCTGAAACTAAGCATAGCGCTTAGCCATTCGCTTACTGAAAGTCTGACGGGGGACTTCTGGAAATCTTATAACAAAATTAATACAAATATTTAATGAAAATTTTAATAAAAGTTTGAAACTTTCGAATAATGATATATTTGTTGAAGATTTAGAATACATAATCCATTTCCAGAAAGATATAATCTAACCCAGCTATTCATTATAAATGTCTTGATATATTACAATCTTATAAAACAAAATTTCTATAAAAAATTTGGGCATAGCTTTACGATTCTAAAACACAGTGATTTTTTTATTTAAAAGTTGTCGAATAATTGAGTTTTTGTAAGGAGTTGAGTTTTTTATGGAGCGGGGATCCAGGCTATTATGAAGAGAATACATAAGCGATGATCCTTTTCGAATGACGGAGGCCATAGGTCTGCTATGAAGATAAATTTCTATGCCAGATTATGATATGTTCTATTATATAAAACTTAGTTGTGACGAATTTTTAAGATATCCAAGTATAACCGACATAGTAATGAGTTAAATAGCCCAAATCGGAAGGTCCGGTTGTATAAGGTCCAGGTGTAATTATGAACCGATTTTAACCATTTTCAATAGACTTCGTTCTTGACCCAAATAACACATGTATGGTCCAGACTCCATCAAAATATATTGAAAATTGCGGCCAGCCAGCTGGACAGACTGACGGACATGTCTTAGTCGAGTCAGAAAGTCATTCAGAGTCGATCGGTATACCTTAAGGTGTAGCACCAAAATTTTTGTGGCAAGATTTCTCTAAATATTCTATTTAAAGATAAATTTTAAATCTCGAATCTTCTGAAAATGGATTTTATTGAAATCCACTTTACAGGCAAAAGTGTTATTCCCAAGAGATGTTTATTTGGAAGCCAATTGAAATAATGGAACTGGAAGTTGATAATACAACTTCTCTGTATTTTGATTTTGTCATTCCGTTTGAAACACATTGCTATATTAATTGTAACCCCACATTATAAGATTCTAAGGCGATCTAGCATATATGCTCGTCTGTTTTTAAATCTGTTGAAAATTTTATAGGCCCTAAGTCCATATGCTAGAGTTCTAAAATTTTCCAAAATTTTCTCTATTGGAGCGGTTTGTTGGCTAAAGAAAATGTATTCATTATTTCATCCTATCATGACCTTATATAAAGGTACTTTTTATGAATCAAAATAGTTTTAACAAATATCATAAGAATCGGTCCATCGGTACCTACCTCCGCTACAAACCCTCTAATAGAAAATCACTTTGTTGTCTATTAATTGTTTAAAAATCATGTTATTAAGAGATCATCTTTAACGATTTCTTATTAGAAATTAATGAGTCTTTTAAATTTCATTTTGGATCCACAATTGAACCAAGTCTCTCTGCATAAATGGCCTCTTCGAAAATCAACCTGATGAACCTCAGATTAACATCTATAAGTAATAAAGTTTCGTTAGTTGTCGTGACCAATAACCTGAATAGCAAGTGATTTTTAGTTTAATACGGACAATATATTAATTTTGTCTGAGGGGAACTGAAACACAACTACATACATAGTTGTAGGTCTTATTTTTTGAGATTACTTAATATTTAATTGAGATAAACGTTTGTGACTTTTGAATAGAATTTACAATTTTAGTTATATATTCCTATATATACAATCTAAATATTAAATACATTTAAAACCGATTCCCTTCTCTATTTTATATGAATGAATTTTTAACTAATTGACTTTAATCAAACGAAAATATATATTTTTTTTGTTCAAAAATCTCACCTTGACATGCCGTCGGGACTGGGTGAATCATATTCACGTGATTCATGCAGCCGCTGTAAAGCCTCCTGTTCGGACATACCCATGGCGGACATATCACGAGCATACTGTAAACCCAAAGCCAAACGATCATCCATAGGAGGAGCTTTAACACTTATCACTTCAGGCGACTGAGACTCCGAACCATTTTGATTTTTCGCCAATAAAGCATCTATACAAAATGATTTCTTAGGTTGACTCTGCTGTAGTATGGGAGGTGATCGTGAAGCCGACGGTGATGTTGATGTGGGTGGTACTGGAGGTTGGGGTAATTGTGTTAGAGGATTGGAGGGATTTTGAGAGGGCAACATGAGAGGTAAACGAGGCATAGCATAGACACCATGCGGACCCACAGGAGGTGGTGGCAAAGAGTCATAGAGTCTTTGTTGAGCTACTAAGGGAGAATTGAAAATGCGTTGATCTCTAAGACTGGCAGCAGCAGCGACGGCTGGTGGTAATTGTGTCATATTATGCATATTCGAGGCCAATGGAACTGGCTGCACTAGCAGAGGTATGGAAGAAGTTGTGGGTGTTAAAGATGAAGTAGTGGAACTGCTGTTGTGAGCGATATTAGATTCTTCACTAGTTGTATTAGAGTTTTGTAAAGGTTTAGGTGAATTGCTGTTAGAATGTGGTGATCCTGTGGAACGTGTAGGACTTAATTGAGATTGTGGTGATCGTGGTGAGATGGTAGAGCGGGTATTGGAATCTTGTTGATAATCACTATGATGGGGAGAGAGATTTTGATGCTGTTGTTGGTGTTGTTGCTGTTGTTGTTGGTGTTGATGATGCTGTTGAGCGGCTGCTATATGATTGAGAAACTGTGACAGATGTTGCTGTTGTTGCTGCTGCTGTTGTTGTTGATGCTGTTGCAATTGTTGCAAGGTAGGCGGCTGTGATACTTGTGCACTAGACATATTGTTTAGTTAAACACTTTTTTAATTTCTTTTAAACACTTTCACTTAGGTTTAGTTATAAATTATTTGATTTCTTTTTTTTTAAACTTTATCTTTTAGTTTGTTTTAATAATTTAATTGCTTTTAATAATGTTAAGTTGTTTTTTTTTCTTCTTTGTTTCAAACACTTTTCTATTTAGCTATTTAACCGTTAAGTTTTCTCTCAGTGTAATTGTATTTTTGTTTAACTTTTTCATTCAATTATTTTTTATTATCAATTGAAGTTTTATAGTTTTAACGAAACCCGCGTACGTTGTTACGGTGCTAACGCGTTTCAACGACTGTGATAAAATAATCAAACGTTCTCAATCATATACCTCGTCCAAACACTTTCATATCGTTCGCACTTATCAAACAAACGGTCGCTTCCTCAACCACCTTTACAAATTGCTCGTCTTCATGAAATCTCCTCATCAACCATCACCACCACCACCACTTTTTCCCTTGTTAAACCTGATTATTGTTTTAACACTCTCTTACTCTCTAAATTCACACAGAAATTCTCAATTTTCAACTAGTTTTCCATTTAACTGTTATTATACTCTCATTTGCGCATTCTCATACCGTTATTAATCAAGATGGAGTAACAACACACTTACATTTTTATCTCTAGTTGTCTCTTTTTGTTGCACAAAAGGCGTTAAGAGTTTCGGTTGTTTACGCAAAAGGGGCGTTGTTAAATGGTAACCATAGTTTAATATAGCCATGATTAGAATAAAATTGGTAATTGGAAAGGTGTGGCATTTATATGAGAAAATCAAACAGACACTCACTAGCCAACAAACGATGATAACAACAAAATGAACAAAATAACATAATAAAAACAAAACTTTTTTGCAGTTCGTGTGAATGTGAGACTCCATTTTTAGCCTAAAATTGTTAGCAAAACGAGATATAATTACCATCATTATGGAGTGTTGCTGCTACTAGTAGTTAGTGATACAATAAAAAAAAATCGGTCTGTCATTAAGCCCTGAAATACACACACAATCATACTCTTGCATTATACTCGTTCTCTTGAAGTCATTTTCTCCCTAACTAGTTTTTATTTTATTCGAATTTTTTTATTTTTTTTTCTTACCACTTGTTATTATTAAAATATTCTTCTCATGGCCCTGACCCATGCCTCCATTGCTACTCCATTAGCCTTTTTTGTCAGCAATTATGCTTTTCCTCTCTGTCTCTCTTTTTTTATTATTTTGTGTTTTAGTAATTAAGCAACATAAATGCATATTTTAAGGATGAAATGTGTCTTTAAGTACTACAATTTGTTGGTATTTTACATTTTTTATGTGAAATAATTGTTTGTATGTAAGTATGTGTATATAATTCTGTATGTATCTCATCACCCAACCCATTATTACCTTTTATTTTTATTTTTTTTTTAATTAGTAAAATTTTATTATGGTACGTTTCTTTTGGATACAAACTTTGAGCTACAGTGGGTATTTTGGGGAGCATTAGTCAAGTCAAGTTTTGACGCGGAACTTTAGAGAAATTAGAGGCTAAGTGACCATTAATCCTAAGTATACGAGCTATGCAAGATATTGGAGGTTAAAGGTCATAAAAATGCATATTTTTTCAGATTTTGGAAAGACTCATTGACGAACAAATTAGGCAACGAATAGAAGACACATCGCTACTTAATGGACGATCTACAACGTCTGTTCTATACGGAGTTGTAAACTGTGAAACGATTCTTGATATAGAAGGTGCCTTAAATAATTACGCAATCAAGTAGAATATATACTGGTTAATCAATCAATACTGAATTCAAGAAGAGCTACTGCAAATTTATACCGATAGTCAAGCTGCTTTTTTCCACATCTAGAATAGTCCATGAATGCCGGACGTATCTCAACGAGATGGCGAGACATTCGAACTTCAAATTGATTTGGGTCAGGGGACACGGGAGCAAGTATGGCAACAATGTTGCTGGCATTCTGGTAAGAGCTGGAATCTCGCTTAGCGAACTGGAAATAGATCAGTTCTATGGCGTTCCGATTAACGCGTACTGCTACTCTACTGCTCGTGACCGATGGTCGCGTGAGCACACTTGCTCAATAGCTAGAGCGCTGTGACCCCAAATGGATCCATGCAGTTCTAACTATCTTCTTGGTCTTCATAGACAACAACTAGATAAGTTTGGAAACCACGCTAGACGCATTGATCTTTCTTTCAATGACTTCTGTAGGAGTTGACAGAATGAGGAGGAAGATGAGACTATATCTCAACTTCTCTGTAATTGTTCTGCCTTGACAGAGCTCTTTATCCGCCTACTTGGGCGATCTATCCGATTTGTCTAATATTCCATTCAAACGTCTTACTGCGTTCATTAATTTATCAGACTAGGTGTGAATCTTGACGTATTTTAAGAGGGATCTTGCCTGGCTCTTCTTGACGACTTTACTTTTCTTACTCTTCCTGTATATTCTCTATTTTCTACTTTTTTCCTATATTTCTTCTTCTTACAGGTATTTTTACAAAGGGATCAACATGGACCCAAGTAAAGCCGGATTTGGCTACCTGTGATAACCTAACCTACTGTAAATCTTAGTAACACCATTATTAAGTCCCTGCAAGTAGTAGCTCAGGGATCTTCACTATTTTGACTTATTATTATCTCGATTATTTTGAACTGTACAATAAAGGGAGAAAAGTTATCGCTTACGCCAACGATATAATAATATAAATATTAGTGATGTTTACCGATGTGACCAGTGACATCATGTCCAATGATCTGATGTTAATCAATAACTGTATCTTTCAATTATGTTTTAGGTATAAACTCAAGCAGAGTCAAAATTCCTTCCAGGAGAGATTTCTGCAGGGCTATAATATCGAATGAATCTAACATCTATACCGATGGAAATAAGCGTAAGCTTCCTAATGTTTCTTTTTTTGCATCATAGTCTTCGATTTTCTCGATATAACTTTCTAAACTACAACATCAATATAAGTCAGACAATGTAAGAACGATTTCTCAATTCTGGGTCGTCCATCTGACATCATCTTAATTTGGGTCCCAAATTGATAATTATATGACAATACGCTGCCAAAACTGCGGAAGCTGATATGAATATTTTAAGTTGAAATTTCTTAAGATTCTGTATTAAAAAAGTTTAAAATTGATGGAATAGGACTCATGCAGTTGTGGATGTAAAAAGCTCAACTTATATAGTGTAATAGATGAGACGGTTGCTGATAGCAATAATTGGATAGGTTTACATGGAAGATGATTTGGACTCACTTTCAATGCTAAAGACAATTACGAGAAAGATGATAGCTACCTATGCAGTCCGATGAGATAAAATTATAATTGCTTCAACTCTCGGTCGGCTAGCGACTAATTATGGGAATATACGACGATCATCCGATGAGATAAAATCTTCAGTTCCCGTCGGCTTATTATGTATTATGCGCTATGATTAGTTATGAAATACTATTCGGCTAGCTAAATGATTCGCCTCTCGGTCTCCTAGAGATTAATTATTGAAAACTACGACTACAAATGCAATTCGATGAGATATATTCTTCAGTTCTCATCGGATAACTATGACATATGACCTAAATAAATAGGTTTTGGATATGGTATAAGTATAAGGTAAGAATTTCTTCCTTTATTCGTTATATCGGAACCCATTTGAAATGTGGCTAAAGTATAGGGTTTACATTGACAGACACCGTTAATTCGGTTCAGAAATGTGAGTTTAAACCTGGATGTTCGATCACTATTGCCTGGTAGGGCAGCTTAGGAGTTTTGATTCTATAACGATCATTTATTCCAAACGACTATCCTATAGATTATTGCAAAACTCTATGAAATATATTCATAGTTTATATGTGTTGGTAGTGTACTAGACTGTTAGTCAGAGAGTTCTGGGTACGATTTTCAACAAAGACTCTGATCTGCTTCACTATTAGAAGATGATCCGAAAAAAAGAAATTCTCGACTCACCAGAGACTCTGGTCTACTTCACTATTAGAAAGTGATCTGAGAAGAAGCTATTTTCGACCCACTCTAATGCATGAAAATATTTATCTGATATTTTAAAAACAAAACTCTATTTAACCTTATTATAGGGTATCATGTATTCAAATGTTGACCACCTATGTATGAATGTGTGTATTAATTTTGTTCTTCAGTGTTTGCTTTAACATTTGTACATGAGTTTTTGTAATTATTTTCATAATATTTTTTGTTGTTCTTTACATTTTGTAAAAATTTTTATTTTATGTTGTGATTTTTTATTGCCAACTTACCAATTAGATTTTATTGTTGGAATTTTGTTTGTTAATTAGTGTTTGCCATGCTAATTACTTTTCAAATTACTAAAAATTTGTTTAGATTTGCATTTTTTCCTGTTTCCGTTTTCAGTCTGTTTAATGGTTTAAGGACCTAACTATGTGTTTAACTGTTTATGTAGGTGTGTAGTTGTGTATGTACCTATATCTACATGTTTGTTTTATAATTAAAAGTTTTCAAATGGGTTCCTATATTTTTAATTGTTAAAAAGACATTTTTAAAAAATTATGTAAATTTTACTGACTTAGAGTACAATTAGAAACTCTAGTTTGATTTTGAAACAAACTTTATGGAGGAATACATAATGCAATATAATAAAATTGGGAAAGACATTTTTTCATTTAATTAAATTTTAATCTTTAACAATAAAATTTTATGACTTTAAATTTGTAAACAATAATAAAATCAGCCTCAAAACAATCATTGACGACAATTTAAAAAAGATCAACAATCAATTCAGTTAGTTTTCACCCCCTTCTTTCTACATACATATCAGCGTTCTAGTACACAAGTAAATTGTACAAAAATCAGGGATTAGTTACATTTTAAATTCAATCAAGCTAAATTTCACCCTCAAAATTATATATGCCGACAGTCACATTCATGTTAGGATAAAGTTGGCTTAAATATTTGTTTAACTAATAATCTCATTTAGGCAAGTGAAAAGTTGGAGAAAAAAACTGCACACACAGCAAGTGTTAAATTGTTTTATTTTGTGTGCATTTAAGGAAAATGAATTAAATACTCGAGTCAACACTATAAACGTGCGGGGGTAGCGAATACTAATGATGGTGGTTGTAGAAGGATAAATATCAAAAAATGTGATTACAACAAGTTAAGAGTTGTTTTTTGAGTAGGGTTAAGTCGAATAGCGTTATATACTACATACCTACTTGTAGTTTATTTATACACAACGCAACTACAGCTAATAGTAGTGGATCCGCGCTCTCCTAATCTATATATAAACATTTCTCAAATGGATCCTTTTTCTATTTTTAATGACAAAGCTAGTCGCTTATCGTCATTTCATTATTAACAATGACCTGACAGCCTTAAAGTTGGAGTTTACCAACTAGACGCATTCCAGCTAACACGGTGTTTTTGAATGGAAATAGTTAGTCAAAGTCGATTGGTCTCAGATGATCGGTACAGAAGGTCCTCTAAGCTTTCTTTTCAATTTCTAATAAATATTAAAGCGATTTCCCGAGGTATTATAGGTTGAACATTATTTGATCTCTTGTCCTCATTGTACAACCTTCTTTCTAGCGCGTGCAATATCAGGCTTCCGCCATGGAAGTTGAACTTTTTTCCTATTAGTGATAAGCCTACAGCGAAGATAAGTAGCCGAACGAAATGCCTACAACTGGCATTAGATCAATCCTCCCCAGGGGGCATGTTACATGGATGAATGACCCCATCTTGGTGTGATTGCAATCAGGGGGGAAAGAGGTGCTACCAATACCTCTAGTCTGCCGGGACTATAAACAGGGGTTAAAATGTATCCTTGGCCTTTCCATGGAATAATTTGACATGTTGTCGAACCACATAATCTGATACTACGGATGGCAAGTTAGTTGAGGTTCCTTCGAGATCCACGTAGTGGCTGTGATTTAAACCCAAATTCGAGGGAAGAGAATGTCGGTTAAAGAACTGATGATTGCCGAAGTCAGCCATATCCCACGGAGGAGCGACTGTGGGGACTAATGGATTCGTGTATCGCATTACCCAATACGTCTCTAGGTGCTGTTGCCGACTCAACAAAGACCAACCCATCTGCGTGGTTGTGAACGGAAATTATGTTTTTAGTTAGTTAGTTAGTTAGTTTGTTAGTTAGTTAGTTAGTTAGTTAGTTAGTTAGTTAGTTAGTTAGTTAGTTAGTTAGTTAGTTAGTTAGTTAGTTAGTTAGTTAGTTAGTTAGTTAGTTAGTTCGTTAGTTAGTTCGTTCGTTCGTTCGTTAGTTAGTTAGTTCGTTAGTTCGTTAGTTAGTTCGTTAGTTAGTTCGTTCGTTCGTTCGTTCGTTCGTTCGTTCGTTCGTTCGTTGTTCGTTCGTTCGTTCGTTCGTTCGTTCGTTCGTTCGTTCGTTCGTTGTTCTGTTTCGTTCGTTTCGTTCGTTCGTTCGTTCGTTCGTTCGTTCGTTCGTTCGTTCGTTCGTTCGTTCGTTCGTTCGTTCGTTCGTTCGTTCGTTCGTTCGTTCGTTAGTTCGTTCGTTCGTTCGTTCGTTCGTTCGTTCGTTCGTTTAGTTTCGTTCGTTTCGTTCGTTCGTTCGTTCGTTCGTTCGTTCGTTTCGTTCGTTCGTTCGTGTTCGTTGTTCTTCGTTCGTTTCGTTCGTTCGTTCGTTCGTTCGTTCGTTCGTTCGTTCGTTAGTTCGTGTCGTATACGTTGTTCGTTCGTTCGTTCGTTCGTTCGTTCAGTATCGTTCGTTTCGTTCGTCGTTCGTTCGTTGTTCGTTCGTTCGTTCGTTAGTTCGTTCGTTCGTTCGTTCGTCGTTCGTTCGTTCGTTCGTTCGTTCGTTCGTTCGTTCGTTCGTTCGTTCGTTTCGTTCGTTGTCGTTCGTTCGTTCGTGTCGTTCAGTTCGTTCGTTCGTTCGTTCGTTCGTCGTTCGTTCGTTCGTTCGTTCGTTCTGTTCGTGCGTTCAGTTCGTTCGTTCGGATCGTCGTTCAGTTAGTTCGGTCGTTGTGCGTTCGTTCCGTTCGTTCGTTCGTTCGTTCGTTGGTTCGTTCGTTCGTTCGTTCCGTTCGTTCGTTCGCTTCGTTTCGTATCGTTCGTTCGTTCGTTAGTTCGTTCGTTCGTATCGTTCGTTCGTTCGGTTACGTCGTTCGTTGTCGTTCGTTTCGTTCGTTCGTTTGTTCGTTCGTTCGTTCGTTCGTTCGTTACGTTCGTGCGTCGTTCGTTCGTTCGTTACGTTCGTTCTTCTTTTCGTTCGTTCTTCGTTCGTTCGTTCGTTCGTTCGTTCGTTCGTTCGTTCTTTCGTTCGTTCGTTCGTTCTTCGTTTCGTTCGTTCGTTCGTTCGTTCGTTCGTTCGTTCGTTCGTTCGTTATTTGTTTCGTTCTTCGTTCGTTCGTTCGTTTCGTTCGTTTCGTTCGTTCGTTCGTTCGTTCGTTCGTTCGTTGTTCGTTTCGTTCGTTCGTCGTTCGTTCGTTCGTTCGTTCGTTCGTTCGTTCGTTCGTTCGTTCGTTCTTTCGTTCGTTCGTTCTTTCGTTCGTTCGTTCGTTCGTTCGTTGTTCGTTGTTCTTTCGTTCGTTCGTTCGTTCGTTTTTCGTTCGTTCGTTTTCGTTCGTTCGTTCGTTCGTTCGTTCGTTCGTTCGTTCGTCGTTCGTTCGTTCGTTCGTTCGTTCGTTCGTTCGTTCGTTCGTTCGTTCGTTCGTTCGTTCTTCGTTCGTTCGTTCGTTCGTTCGTTCGTTCGTTCGTTCGTTTCGTTCGTTCGTTCGTTTGTTCGTTCGTTCGTTCGTTGTCGTTCGTTCGTTCGTTCGTTCGTTCGTTTCGTTCGTTCGTTCGTTTCGTTTCGTTCGTTTTCGTTCGTTCGTTCTTCGTTAGTTAGTTAGTTCGTTCGTCGATGCTACAGCGCATACTACTTTACGTACTTCATTCCTCCTACGTTACAAACAAAATATATTGGTTGCAATATGCATATTGTAGCGGCCGGAATCACTTCCACAAGGACCTGTTTAAACTACCAAAACTCACACACACACAAGCACTTGCACAATACGTGCGTATGTATTACGTTAAACCGCATTTATAAAATTTATGACAATTTATATTTGTTTCTATGCCAAGGGTTACAATTAAATCTGGTAGTACGAATATAGTAATAGATGACTGTTTTCCGAAAATCAAAGGGGCGTTTTAATATTGTGATTATGTTGAGTTGCGACTGTATAAGTGACTGGCTGACTGAGTAATTGATGACAACCCTTGTATTTATGTTGTATCCTCGTCCTTGCTATATCTGTGTGTATTTTTGTTCGGATACTCAATGGGTCTAATGAAAATTAATCTAAATAGCTATAACATATGTGACATTTTTTGTTGTTGTTTTTGTTTTCCGGTTGTTTTTGTTATTTAGTTTCTATTTTGTTGTACTTGTATTTATTTGTAGTTTTTGGTTTGTTGTTTTTTGCTTATTTCCCCAGTTGTTTGCTGTATAATGTTGATTTTTCGATTTAATTTTTGGAAATGTGTAATTTAACGCATGATTAGAGATGATTTTTTTCTATTCGTTTTGGTGTTTTTGTTGTTTGCGTCCATTTGAAAAAGAACATAAATAAATAAATAGTTAAACACATATTGTTGATATTAGGGATAATAAAATTATGGCAACATTTTAATGCAAATGTATATGGTATTCAATTAATAAAATTTGCTAGAAATTAGCAGCGTTTATGACACTAAATTGATTTCGAAAAGAAAAGGTTGTTTATCTAAAGCTTTCATCGCAATTAAAATTTAAGAGAAATTTTCAATAAATAGATAAATAGATTCTTTTGATATGAACAGCTTTTTACAAATATTTCCTGGTATTATGCTTTTGAAAGATAAAATAGAAGTAAACTTAATAACTATTTCTTATTTTAGATTCGATTGGACATTTGTTTTTGTTTTGTCATTTATTGTAATATTTACAAATGCATTTGAAATTTGGAATAGAATTTCAACAGAACAATCAGAGTAGTAAATGTTTGTTAAATGCACGTGGATGAGTAGACAAATATGGATTTTTGTTTTCCTTCATGTTCATATCGGTTGTTTTAGTAGAAATTTCTGTTTTTTGCTCTCCCAACATTTGTACAAACAATGAAAACAAATCAGCAGTGAAAAACTAACAAACGATGAAAGTATTGGAACAAGTAGACAATGAGATGATACTCAAAAAAAATCATAAAGAATAGAAAATAGTACTAAAACCCAATAAAGAACAAATCAAAACATACTTTAGCACGTACGATGTGGACATATAGTACTACATAGATACATCCAAGAATTGAGTCCCAGCAGTTTCCTAGTCAGAAAGTTTTAGTGATAACCAATTTCTTGATTTTCCACAAATTTATTTATTTTAGATTCAACTATCACTTTGTAATGCAAATAGAAGTTATTTGATAACTTTATAAGTTACGGGTTGATTGTTGACTTCTTTTCTAGCCGAAAATCAAAAAATTTGTGTCTCTATATAATCTATATTATAGCCGAACGGCTCTGGCCAAAAGCGGTTATAGGACATGTCATCAATGTATATACTGGACACATTGGAAGGTTATACACAATAATCGGGCGTGCCTGATCGCATACCAGTCACAGAATAAGTCGGAAACTTTGGAACGCTGATCCCAAATAGAATGTCTTCGTCAAGCGGAACATTGGAACAAATACCAGTAGGAATCCGTTGCTACCCGGATGGCTCTAAATTGGGGTGAAAGGTGGGCCTGGGGTTCTATATTGAAAACCCAGAAACAGGAATATACCACCGTTTACCTAATCATAACACAAGTTTCCAGGCAGAAGTCCGAGAAATAACGGAATGTGTAAATTGGATTAGAATAAATATGGCGCCGACAGGCAATTAGGGCGATATCAGGTGATAGAATTAAATCTAAGGCCGTATTAGATTAAAAAAAGCTTTAACTACATATTCTCCCAGAGGTAAGGTTTGCATCATATGTGCACCAGGCCACTCGGGAGTAGTCGGCAACAAAAGGGCGAATGTAGTTAACCTGGCAAATGCAAAACCATTCGTCACAACAAAAGCTGAACTAAAAATATGGGTGAGAGTATCCCATAAGGTAGAACCACAAAGAGCCTATGTGGTGACCCTGATGAGAGCAAGACGAGAAATTTCCTTAAAATTAGCAAGTCCGAGGTTAGTATGATGGTATGTATTCTGAGTAGACACAGAAGATTACGAGGACATCTATTCAAAATTGGATATGCGGCTTCAGGCGAATATAGAGCATGTGGACTCCACACATTGTGGAGAGGACAGTGAAACTCTGGAGCACTTTCTTTGCCACTGTCAGGCATTCGTCAAGTTAGATCCAAGCACACTTGGAAGTGATATTATTCCGGAAATAACATTCCTGACTAACACTGATTGGAAAATTCATAGGTATTACGTCCAGGAAACTGATTTTTTTTATTTTTCATGAAAAGGGGCGCACAACAGGGCCGATAGTGTATTTCGGATTTGATGTAGTATACATTCTCCTATCAATCTAACCTAATCATGTAAAAATGTCTTAAACGTCCGAATATGACTTACATATAACCATTAGTATCAGCATAACAAACTTTTACATAAATATACATACATATATCCCTACTTCGAATTTTATGAGAATCGAATCAAAACTGGGCGGATTCCATTTTCAGGCAGTACTACCTGCAAGTGTTTTAAAGACGTTTTGTTACGATTAGATTTAGATCTTGTTTTTTTGTCTTGACTTTTCCTTACTAATTAAAATGATAAATAAATGGATTTTTGGCGATTTGTTTTTAAATTTGATACCCGATGTGATCAACTTTGAGGGACTACGCAGATGCTCCCATTTCTGCCGATCAACTTGAATGCACATCAACTTTAAACATGTAAAATTTCGTTACGACTTCACTACGAAATTATTTAGGACACAAGATCTCGAAAACCTGATATGAAGGTGAAATTCTGAGGCCAGATTAAGATTGAGCTGATATATTTCAATGGATTTCCAATTGAACCAAAAAAATATTACATACGTATATACATATGTATGTATGTATGTATGTCATAGTAATTTTATTTGCAACTTTTTACCCCCAATACCCCTGACGACTTATCTTTGTCATTTTATCGCTTATATATTAACATTACATAACCATCAAATATGTGTAAAAAACTCATTATGTTCTCGTTACTTCGATTAAATTTTACTCGTTTTTATTAAGGATTCAAGTTATTGGTTAGGTAGTACATTCACATTCCGGTGACTTTAATAAAAATCAATTTTTATTATTTACCAACAATTGTGGCTGCCGACATACGAAAAAGCATAAAAATTCATTTATTTGATCATTTAAAATCAATTGAAAGCACTAAAAGTGATGACTGGCCATCATAACAATTGTATAAAATTTCATTTATGTGGGTGTCTGACCAACAATAGGATTTTATGGGATTCAATTGTATAACAAATACTCACATAAAAGATTTGCTATTCTAAACGATATTTTGTATGAGAATAAAAGTTTGTTAAATATTTTTCGGAATTTTATTAAAGTAAACTATTGGACTATATTCAGGCAAAAAACCTTAGATCCTATAATTATGAAATAAACAAAATTGTTTAAACATTTTATAAGTTATCTTATATACAATCTTAAAATGGTTTTAAAATCACTTTTTATAACGTCTACAATTTTTGTAGTGGACACAACCATTTAAAAATAATCAAACTTGAAATTGTTAAACGAATACAATTTAATTTGTTAAGAATTTTAGTATTTACTTTAATTAATTTCTATATTTTATTTCTTTAGTTGTGTATTAAAAAAAATAATATTTAATTTTTATTTAATATTAAACAATACATGTCATATCAATTTTAAAATAGAAAAAATCACTAACAACCATGAATGAACGATACGTGTTTTGATAGTGTTTTTTTTTTTTTCAACCGTATCTAAATTGAAAATCAATAAAGTGGGTGATTTCAAATCAAAGCAGAAACAACAAAACAAAAAACACAAATTAATTAAAATTGTACTGGAAAATTATTACTTACATAAATACTACACATAGTTAAAGTTATTCATATTTAAGATTAAGTCAAGTACCTACAACTATTTTAAATTAACATCTTGATTAATTTTTATAGTTTTAGGTATTTTTCGTACAATTACAAAACGTCATTATTGATTAGATCACTTTAGACACACATGTTCTATAGACATTACATACGTCAGGACATTTTGGTCAAACAATATAGACGATAATGAGTATTGATTTGAATTTAACTGATAATAAATGACATGTTTTACAAATAAAGAAACAAAATATTAGTTAAATAAATAAATATTGCATTCAACACAATTTTACATAAAAACATACATTTCTAGGTATAATTGTTTTTTCTTTCGTTTGGTGGGAAAATTTAGGAAAACAGATAAAAAAGTGTCCTCAGGTCTTAAAAAACAAATTGTGGAAAAATCAATAAGAAATTGTTTTTTGGTTTAAACGCAGGCAAACATGGGAACTTATCTTCAAAATTGCGACCTATACTTTGATGTCAAGGTTTGCGTTGACATGCAGACAGAAGGGCAGACGAATATGACTTAAGACCCACTTAAGTATCCACTGAAATGGTTTAGGGTACTGTAACAAACTAACAAAAAAACAACCTAAGTAACTAACTAACTAATTAACTAACTAACTAACTAACTAACTAACTAACTAACTAACTAACTAACTACTAACTAACTAACTAACTAACTACTACTAACTAACTAACTAACTAACTAACTAACTAACTAACTAACTAACTAACTACTAACTAACTAACTAACTAACTAACTAACTAACTACTAACTACTAACTAACTAACTAACTAACTAACTAACTACTAACTAACTAACTAACTAACTAACTAACTAACTAACTAACTAACTAAAAAGAAAGAATAAAAAATAACGAAATAAATAAACTAAATAAATAACTAAAAACTAACTAACTAACTAACTAACTAACTAACTAACTAACTAACTAACTAAAAACTAACTAATACTAATAACTAACTAATAACTAACTAACTAACTAACTAACTAACTAACTAACTAACTAACAACTAACTAACTAACTAACTAACAACTAACTAACTAACTAACTAACTAACTAACTAACTAACTAACTAACTAACTACTAACTAACTAACTAACTAACTACTAACTAACTAACTAACTAACTAACTAACTAACTAACTAACTAACTAACTAACTAACTAACTGACTAACTAACTAACTAACTAACTAACTAACTAACTAACTAACTAACTAACTAAACTAACTAACTAACTAACTAACTAACTAACTAACTAACTAACTAACTAACTAAATAACTAGCTAACTAACTAACTAATTACGTTGTGATGTGATATACTACAGCAGATCGAAGGTAATACAGGTAGCCCATTTTCGGGTCTGTTGCCCTTAACACAGAAAATTTTTGTCAAAAGTGAGTTATGCAAAGAAACTATCGTCCGATTCTTCAAAAACTAGTATAGAATTTCGTTTTGCAGCTTTTTGTCGAGATACGAGTATAGGATACGTATCTAGTACAATAGAATATCACATGTTAAATTTGATTGAATTATCTTCAAAATTGCGACCTGTACTTTGATTACAAGAATTACAAGCCCTTCTCGGGGGTTCAGTTGTATGGGGGCTAGGTGAAATAATAGCGTCCCTACACCCACTAAAGTGGTGTATATGTATTTACCTATATATAATTATAGCTCCAATTTAATATAAATGAGAAACCCTTTAGTATCAAATCTCCAGTATCAAACTATATATATCGATATATCTCAGATTAAAATAAAAATCGAACAATATTAACCCATAAACTGTCAAACACAAGCTACGCAATATTGAGAAATTTTCTGCTTAGTTATGAGAGTCAACGTCAAATTTCAAGGAAGGGTCTGGTCTGATGATAAAATATCTCTCGAATTTTATGAATAATATTTTATAAATTTACCACTTCCTTGTTTATCATGATGAAATCGGTTTTCAACAACATTATAGTTTATTATAATTATTATTGTTGCTGTTGTTTTGTATGTTGTCAACAATCATTATCAACAATTGATTTTACAAAACAAATAATTACATTTCGAAAACAAACAATTTAAACATTTAACAACATGACATTTACCATGCATAAGTTTGTGTGTTTGTGTGTGTATAGGTAGGTATCTGTAATACCTAGGTTCCTGAGTTTTAGTGTGATTGCATGTGTTCGATAAAGAGCTGCATGCTCTTTGAAAAAAATCTGATCAAATATAAATCAAAAGACGATTTTCGCGGAGAACACATTAACGTGCAATCAAAAATAAAAATCAAGAGAAAAATAATCTTAAATGGTAAACAAAATATAAGTACATGGAACGAAATCCTCGATGTATGTAAATATTTTTTAGAACAGTAATGGGCATTTTTGAACGATTGTAAATACCGTTTTTGGAACATATGAAACAGACTTGAAAAATTATTATAAACAAAATTGTACTTTTCTAAGTTTTAATGCACTAAACTAATTTCCGCTAGATTATACTATACTATAATATAGAATAGACTAGACTATAGACTAGACTATAGACTGGACTATACACTAGACTATAGACTAGACTATAGACTAGACTAAAGACTGGACTATGGGCTAGACTATAGACTGGACTATGGGCTAGACTATAGACTGGACTATAGACTGGACTATAGACTGGAAAATTCTCTAATCAACAATTGCCGTTTTTCACAGCTTAAATGTGTTGCCCATCACAGCTTTAGGCTTATCACCCAACAACATGCAGCTACGTTACGCAAATATGTATGTAATAGGCAAAAAATAAAAGGGTGCATATTGTCTGTCCTTATATTCGCTGACAGTCTGCTGACTACCTATATTTCCTCAATCGTTTACGGATTTGAAGAAATCAACAACATGCCACAAAGTTTACAATTTTATTACACTTATGGTGCTTCTTAACTTACTGTTGCATACAACACAACAACGCTATATACCTGCAACAACCATAAGATTGTAACATACAAATATACGATACACTGAAAATAATCCATACCTAATATATACAAAATGTGGTATATTGTATGAAATTTTCTTCGATTTCGCATCACGAAATTGTTTCGTAATATATACGAAATTGTACACAATATTCGTTTATATAATGAATTATTTTTTTTTAAATTATATAATATATTATAAATAAAATGTAAATTTAAATACTACAAAGGTTTTTGTGCATTCGTAAAATTAGACAAACCCTTTCTATAAACAATATTCGTTTTAAAAACGAAATTTTCGTAAATATTACGAAAAAAAGTGGTTGCGAAATTTTGATTCGTAAAGTTAAGATTCTCAGTGTATATAATCGTTCTTATATAAACCTTATTTCCATTTTTTGTTTGTTTCCAATCCTTTAAAAAACAAAATTATTTCTTATTTCTACAAAACGAATACAATTTCAATACTGAATTGACTGACTGATTGATTGAACGTACATATGATACGATTACGACGTTAAGTGTGTGCATTGTCGCATTCTATGAGACATCGTAAATAAATACAATATTTAAAGAATAAAATAAAACAGTAACATTAAGTAAAATATTTACTTTTCCACACCTAATGAGGCAGGCAACTAAATAGCTAATGTTGCATAAAACGTTATATACAATGACTACGACGACGATGATGATAAAGAAGCAACCACCACAGAGTCTCGAAAACCTAAAATAAGCAGCAATAATTTCCTTAGCAATCAGTCTTAAGAAATTAAATCATAAATTCATCATTTAGTCATTCTATGTAAACATTGTGATTGTTATTTACAAAAAATAAAGTTAAATCGACCTGTGGAAGAAGTATATAAATAGATTAGATTTTAATCCGGATCAGTGATGGGCGATATGGTATTAGATTTATGAATATCGCTTGCGTAGATTATTACGTTAAAAATAATAATTTAAGGTAGCTGTGGGTGGACTCATCACTTTTGAGAATAAAAGAGTTAATTATAACGCCACACCCACTATTATTCAGCCCATTTTCATTTCTATAACTGAAAATGTAGTCAAATCGGTCGAATGCTCTTTATATAAAAAAAATCTCTATTAAACTGTTTAGCATTTCGAAATATTCTATAATAACTATTTATTTTTGAAGGAGGTGCCACGCCTACTTTATAAATTACATAAATGTAATTTTTTATGAATTACATAAAAAAGAAATGGAATTACTCGTGTATAATTTTGTTACACGATTTATTCTATATATTAATTAAAAGAATTAATTTTAATAGAAGATGACACCCTCACATCAGAACCCGCCCATTTTTAATAATTATAAATAAATAATATAGGCCAACGAAAAGAAGATCTGTAAAAGCTTTTAGAGTCAATATGACTCGATTTTATGTATTTTGAAGTGCTGAATCAGAATCTAACGCCGGTTTTTCTATATCATCCACAATTTTCTCTGTATATAATATTGAAAATTTTGAGGAGAGATGTCATGCCCACTTCCTTAAAAATCTAATATCTTGAAATATGGTACAACTAGAGTCTTCTTTTGTATGGACAATTTTGACATTCCATATGAAAATTTGGAAGTAGGGTGCTATAGTTGAAACGAAAAGTCGACATTTTTCATTTAATTCGACTTTTAGACTTTTAGTATTTTATAAATAGTCGACTTTTCGACTTTTTGACTTTTTCCGACTTTTCGACTTTTTCCGACTTTTTTATTTTTTTCGACTTTTTGACTATTTTTTGACTTTTTTCGAGTTTTTCCTACTATGTTAGAGTTTTTGTATTTTTTTTCCACTTTTTTAAAAATTTCGACTATATTTGACTTTTTTCTACTATTTTCGAGTTTTCGACTTTTTTCGAATTTTTCCAATATTTTTCGACTTTTCGAATTTTTTCGACTTTTCGGCTTAGTTTGTTAGTTAGTTAGTTAGTTAGTTAGTTAGTTAGTTAGTTAGTTAGTTCGTTAGATAGTTAGTTAGTAGTTAGTTAGTTAGTTAGTTAGTTAGTTAGTTAGTTAGTTAGTTAGTAGTTAGTTAGTTAGTTAGTTAGTTAGTAGTAGTTAGTTAGTTAGTTAGTTAGTTAGGTAGTTAGCTAGTTAGTTAGTTAGTTAGTTAGTTAGTTAGTTAGCTAGTTAGTTAGTATAGTTAGTTAGTTAGTTAGTTAGTTAGTTAGTTAGTTAGTTAGTTAGTTAGTTAGTTAGTAGTTAGTTAGTTAGTTAGTTAGTTAGTTAGTTAGTTAGTTAGTTAGTTAGTTAGTTAGTTAGTTAGTTAGTTAGTTAGTTAGTAGTTAGTTAGTTAGTTAGTAGTTAGTTAGTTAGTTAGTTAGTTAGTTAGTTAGTTAGTTAGTTAGTTAGTTAGTAGTTAGTTAGTAGTTAGTTAGTTAGTTAGTTAGTTAGTTAGTTAGTTAGTTAGTTAGTTAGTTAGTTAGTTAGTTAGTTAGTTAGTTAGTTAGTTAGTTAGTTAGTTAGTTAGTTAGTTAGTTAGTTAGTTAGTTAGTAGTTAGTTAGTTAGTTAGTTAGTTAGTTAGTAGTTAGTTAGTTAGTAGTTAGTTAGTTAGTTAGTTAGTTAGTTAGTTAGTTAGTTAGTTAGTTAGTTAGTTAGTAGTTAGTTAGTTAGTTAGTTAGTTAGTTAGTTAGTTAGTTAGTAGTTAGTTAGTTAGTTAGTTAGTTAGTTAGTTAGTATTAGTTAGTTAGTAGTTAGTTAGTTAGTTAGTTAGTTAGTTAGTTAGTTAGTTAGTTAGTTAGTTAGTTAGTTAGTTAGTTAGTTAGTTAGTTAAGGATGATAATTGTACATCTAATCCGAAGAAATGCACATAGGCCTCCATCGGCCTATTGTGTGCTCCTTAACCAGTGCCTCAGGAAGGAGTCGAATGAATTTTCCACACGTTATTCTTCCCAGTGACCAATTGTGTTCAAATTCATAACAAATTTCCCAAAGCCCTCATACAAAGGGACTTCCTCAAAAAATATCGGTCTCACCACACAATTTTGCAAATACGTATCATATTGCATACTAATCATATTACCAACGTAATTCTGTATCGGTTCATAATTGGTAATAGCTCCCATATAAGAGTTTTTATAAAAGTAGGTTACCGGTGGAGGGCATTAAGATCCGGCATAGCCGAATAT
>NW_023995512.1:0-106916 GCF_015586225.1 Lucilia sericata | reverse complement strand
CATCAAATAAAACAAAAATGACACTTAGCGAATCCTTGTAATTTAGAGATTATTTTAACAGTTTTAGAATTTTTTCAATGAAAAACAATTTCCGAAAAATGAAAAAACAAGAAAGCCTTCCATGTTTCGGTCTATTTGACATCAAAACCGATTTGAATTTAGGAAAATGTTAAAACTTACTATTTTTTAATGTAACTTATGCCCTTTTGGGTTTCAGAAAAACAAATTCTCAAGGGTAAGTTTCATATCTCCGTAAGTAAAACAAAATCGCAAATTTTTCTTCAAATAATAATTTGTCAATAATAAAACTTAACTTGAGAAAATGTTGAACATTTTTGGTTTATTTATCATTTTATACGGTTTTTTGCTTCTCCTGAAAAATTTGTTCAATGTAATTTAGGGCTTTTTGGATTTCATATGACGATATGTACTTAAAAAACTTTCCTTATTTTAAAATTCAAAAAAAAAAAAAAAAATCGCCAGAACTGCTTTAAAGAACTCCTTAAAGTCAACTAACATAAATATCAAATAACTTAAAAAGTGATGAAATAGTATAACTGTCCATTATCTTTGCGCTCAGACAAAACTGATCATGTTTTTTCTTTTTCTCTTCACCTTTAATTCTTAAGTTTTTTAAGTGTCCGCTCTCTCATTTCCTCAGGGATAGTAAAGTGACGACTGTCCAATCACTTGTTTACTTGGTATACAGTAAGTTGGCGACTGTCTTCGCTCTGGATTACGAAAAGTACATTCGAATGACTAAAAATATTAAAATAGGGTACAACCTGCTGGTTAAACTTTAGTGGAAAATAACAATTGTATCTCCAATGGTTTAGGTTTAGGTTGGGAAGGGTTATACACCGTAAAAACGGCGTATATCCACTCGGAGACCATAAGGTCCATTGTGATTCCCTTCAAGAAATGAAGATTCAAACAGAGAAGACAAAAACGCTACAACAACACAAGAAAGAAAATAGGTAAAGAGGATATGTGAATAGATAATAAAATACAGATACATAAATAATCATAAATAATAACGAAAATCCATGTCCTCCTATAAAGCCCAGTCAAAGAAGTGACTAATTCCCTTGAAAAACCTAGTAGGTTGCGAGGGTTAAGTCCCGCAATTTCCCCAGTTCGCCGTGGAACCTATTCCCTAGCCATTTCAGCCTGAGGTTTTGTATTCTAGGATATTGGCAGATAATTGCTCGATCGTCTCTACTTCCTCCTCATCTTCGCATAACCTGCAATAGTCCGGTATACTACTGTCCCACTTACTGACAAAGGTTCTAACTGAGCAGTGTCCAGTTAGAAACTCTATCAGAACCCTTAGAATGCGTCTTTCTTTAATTTTGGTAGCACCCATATCAAGTTTTGGCCACAGGGCCTTTGATATCTTGCAATCCAATCTACTATTCCAGGACTGGTTAATGATGTCACGTATTCTTTCGAATATCATCCTATTGTAGTGACAAATGGGTGGTTTTACCATCCTTTCCCTGTCATCTATATCAAGGTTCGAACCCAATATAGCTAGTTCGTTCTCAACCTCATTACCCTAACAATAGTCTCATAATGTCCCTAAGGGCATTTCTACAATCCACAACTAGGCGCGAATGTACCGTGTGACAAACCAAACCTCCAATAGATGTGTAAATATCTATCTACATTCTGAAGTACAATGAAAAAAAAAAACAATTTTTGCGTGTCCCCTCACTCGTTTACAGTCGTCACTTTACTGTACCTTAGAGTAAAGTGACGACTGACTGTCTCCGCTCCATTGTACTTCAGAATGTAGATATTTTCACACATCTATTGGAGACGCAATTGTTATTTTCCACTAAATTTCTAACCAGCTGGTTGTACCCTATTTGAATGTTTTTTGGTCATTCATCACGAATGTACTCTTCAAGAGCGAAGACAGTCGCCACTTTTCCTGTACACCAAGTAAGCAAGAAGTGGCAGTCGTCTCTTAACAGTCCCCCGAGTAAACGAGTGAGGGGACACTTGAAACAAACTTAAGAATTGAAGGTGAAGAGAAAAAGAATAATCATGATCAGTTTTGGTCTGTGTGCAAAAACAATGGACAGTTATACTATTTCATTACTTTTTAAGTTATTTGATTTTTATGTAACTTGACTTTAATAAGTTGTTTAAGACAGTTCTCGTTAAAAAAATTTTTTTGCGTGAATTTTAAAATAAGAAAATGTTTTTTTAATTTGATTAAAAACTAGTAAAGTTTAAATTTAAATAAGAAATATTTACAATTTGGAAGAGTGAATACATTTAAGTTCAGAGCTGTAAATGAAAACATTCATTTCTGATTTTAATTCGTTTACGAATTTGCTTAATTTTGAATTAATTCCTTTTCACAAAAAAGAGAATTTAATGACATTTGAATCAATTCAAATGAATTGGTAAAAATGAGTTGCTAGTCGTTTCCAATTCAAATGAATTGCAATTCATTTTCCTAATTCATTTGAATTTAATTGATTTTGAATTAACTCAAATGAATTAGAACAATGAATTCCATTTCAAATGAATGAAAACAAAAGTGAGCAATCAATCAATTCCAAAGCAGATCTAGGGAACCTAAAAATGGAATTTCTTCAAACCAAAATGAGATAATTCTGTACGAAAATTGAAAAGCTTTGTCATGGATCTGCACCTCACCAAAGAAAACATTTGAAACAATTTTGTAACCCACCACCCCCAATGACAAACTTTTTGGTAATATTTATTTAAAAAAAAAAAATAAAATGATCTTTCACATATAACTAGATCAAAAATCAAGTATAATTAGAATTCATACTTCACTTTCAATAATAACTTTCTGTAGATTTGTAAGTAAATCTACAGTGTAGATTTACTAACAAAATCAATTCATATCACAATTTGAATTGGAAACGAATTGCAATTCATTTACCAAATTCATTTGAGTTGGAAATGAAGCAATTTATTTTTACCAATTTTATATGAATTGACTCAAATTTCATTCAATTCATTTTTTATGTAAAAGAATTAATTCAATTCACCAATAATTCACGAATTAATTAAAAAATGAATGATTCATCTTTTTAAGATGAGTTAAAAAAATTTAGTAGAGATTACGGAAAAAATAATATTTCCTTAATATAACAAATTCTGTTCTTTCAGAGTCTTTTATGTGTATTAATGAATTCCAAGAACCCATTTGGAGATTACCATCCATTGACTTCTTTTGACTACCTCCTGACAATCTCACTGTAGACTGTAGAGTGACGATTGACTTCCTTGTAGGATAAGCCCATGTTAAAATGGTTGATCACCTGGGTAGTAAGTGGTATGTCAAGTGTTCTGCAAGGGTTGTTGCAGAAACCAATAAAAGGAAAAAGAAAAAAATATTTCATATACGTACACGGCAAAAATTTGATTTGCATTTTTTGTAAAAAAAATTATCCCATTTATTTTGCAAATCCATTTTGTAAAGCATACAGATAAACATAACTGAAACGTTTTCAATTATATGAGAGTAGATTATATACATACACACTTAAAAACTATCCAAGCAAAAAGTTACATGACAAAGATGTTGTTCAATCATAGGTGCAAGTGATGACGAAGTGGTGAAACATGCATGATTTTAACATTAGCGTGTCATTGGAGATCATGTGTTTATGCGAGAATTTCGAATAATCGAACCAATGCAAATTCGATGATTCGAAAACGATGTTTCATTATTTCAAGCTATTTGTTTTGCATGTATTTTTCGAAGATATCTTAAATATTTTTAAGAAAATATTATAATAATATATATAATAATCAAAAATATTTCTAATAACACATAAATTTCACTTGATTAAATTAACAATCTGAATTAATTTTTGAAGTTTTGAAGGAATTTTTTAACTGCGGAATAGGTTGAATTTATGAAGGCGTATAGAATGAGTTGTATTAGTACTGTTATTAAAGAAGTCATGAAACATCCATTCACTTTGCACTACTGCAAAATTTTTTTGCTGGGATGTTAACAATTTTGTATAATTTACAACAACACATAGCACATTTTATTAGGTCTAAGGATTTTTTTAATTTTATTTGGATTTTTTTAAATATATTTACAATGTCTTTATTAACAACGATTTCTGCAGCTACCTCAATTTAAAAAAAATCAAGAAAAAAGTAATAGCAATGGTTCTTATTTTTAATTATGATTGCACGTCATAAACCACAAATGACTATGAATTTTATTACAGTATTTTCTATCCATATTAAGCAAATACACTGCAATTCACTTAAATAAGGAATTTAATTTTACTAATTTTGAATGAATATACATTAGACCGACTCACATTGTATGGAAAGCAAAAACGTGTTTTCTCAAAATTTACCTTCTTTTGTTTTATAATGATTCCCAAAATATTTAAAGTCTAGCGATGACCGTTCGTGAGCTGGACCAAATTTAAAAATGTATTTTTGAATTACTTTTTTTAAATGATACCAAATATCGTATATTGTAATTGTAAAATTTAAACAAATTACTAAAAAGGGACTTTTTTGTAAGCTGGGTAAAATATTGAATTGAACATGACAAATCGTGTCCCCCATAGAATATTTTCTTGAAAACTGTCCACCTCACGAACGGACAACACTGAACCCAAAATATTTTGGGAAACATCATATTACATAACAGCAAATATTTTGAGGGGGGTAACTCAAGCACCATTTTTTGTGAGTCGATCTAATATACATACATACATACATACATACATACATACATACATACATACATACATACATACATACATACATACATACATACATACATACATACATACATACATACATACATACATACATACATACATACATACATACATACATACATACATACATACATACATACATACATACATACATACATACATACATACATACATACATACATACATACATACATACATACATACATACATACATACATACATACATACAAAAGATATTTATTCAACAAATTCAAAATACAAAGTGAAAAAAACATTTTTAATCAAACAAAATATTCAATGAACAACTATAAAATAAAATAACAAGTACAAAACAATAAATTTGATATCCAACACGCCTCCTCAACGATTATTAGTTTTGAATGTCATACCCATCTTTCAAATACAAAATTGATGCTTAATTTTTGGAAATGATTTGGTTAAAACATCTGCAACCATGTTTTCTGTAGGGATATATTTTGTATTTACAATTTGATTTTCGAATACATCACGAATAAAATTATATCGATAATGTATGTTTTTGGTTCTCGGGTGATGCCCACCAAATTTTGACACGTGTTGTGCGCTATGAGAGTCACTCATGATTATTGTAGGACCATCGGGTGGAAATCCGAGTTCTTCAAAAAGATATCTTAAATACATTGCTTCTTTTGCTGATTCAGCCAATGATATGTACTCCGACTCTGCACTTGAAGTTGAAACAACATTTTGTTTGCGAGACTCCCATGATATGACAGCACCAGCAAAAATGAAACAGTGTATCCTAGAATTTTTGGTTCTTTTTCCAAATTAATTTTTGATTGCATAGGAGTTTTAACAGATTTAGCATTTAATAACCCATATTTTTCAATTAGGTTTTGAATATATCCCAGTTGTCATATAGAATCTTGAATAATTTCAAGTCTAATACAGAGCTTTGGTTCTTTAAGGTCGCGTATCTCAAAGTTTTCTGATAATAATTTTATCAACTTGTTTGTAGTTTCTTCGCAGTTGCATGTTTTTATTATATCATCTACATATAATGCTACTATTAAGATTTGTTTATTATTTTTCATGTAATATATGAATTGATCATATTTAGAGTTTGTTAAATTAAAATTTTTAAATACTTTATAAATTTTTATATACCAATTTTTAAAATCCATATTTAATCTGCATACTTTATCACATGTAGCTTCATTTATAAACCCTTCGGGTTGGTCCATGTAAATCTCCTCATTTAAATCTCCATTTAAAAAGGCTGTGGAAACATCTAATTGCCTTAATTTCAAATTATTTTCAACAGAGAGTGCATAAATTAATCTCAAAGATGTTTGTCTAACTACAGGTGCAAAAGTATCAGTGTAATCAGTTTCGTATTTTTGGGTGTAACCTTTAGCTACTAATCGTGCCTTTCTTTTTTCAACTTTTCCATCTGGTTTATATTTGGGTTTAAAAACGCATTTGATTCCAATAGTAGTTCTTTCTTTCGGCAAGTTCACTAATTCCCAAGTATTGTTTTTAATTAAGGAATTATATTCTTGATTAACAGCATTTTTCCAATCATCATATTTTTGGATTTAAACGTTTCTTTACAATTTTTGGGATCATTTTCCTGTTCCTTAATTGAACGTTCCTTAATTGATGCTGATGGTTCTGGTTCATCATCACTTGTTAAATATTGATTCAAGTTAGTTTCTTCATTAATAGAAGTATGTGAACTGTTATCATTTGAAATATGTAATGAATTAGAATATACAGATTCTGATTCATTTGTATTTATTATACGTTGTTGATTAAATTAATAAAATCTATCGTGTGAAGAATTCTGATTTGAGATACACTGTGATTGTAATGGGTTTGTATTTACGGATTCCGACTCATTCGCATTTAATATAGTTTGTTCATTCTGTTTATTTTGATTCCAATTAAATTCATAGAATCCAACATTTTTATCCGGAATTTCATTCAAATCCACTTCAAATTATTCTTCAATGAATCGTACATCACGGCTTTTAATTATGTTCTGAGTTCCAGGTTTCCATAGACGATAAGCTTTTGATTCTGAAGAGTATCCGACAAGTACAAATTCAGAACTTCTAGCTTGCCATTTCGATTTGCCTGATTTTTTGTCCAGTGCAAAGGCCTTACAACCAATTTGTCTTAAATGTTTCACAACTGGCTTCTTAGCCGACCAAAGTTTCTCAGGTGTTTTGTCATCATTTAATTTTGTAGGACACAGGTTTCTGATATATGCGGAAGCCATAATCAATTCTGCCCACAAAAATGCTGGTAATTTGGCTTCTATCATGATAGTTCTTGTCATTTCTACAAGAGTTCTATTCATCCATTCGGCTATTCCGTTTTGTTCCGGAGTATATTGAACTGTAAATTGATGTTTAATGCCACAATTTTTCATAAAGCTCAGGTGTATTATCCGATCTTAAACTTTTAATCTTTTTGCTGTTTTTAGTTCCACCTCTTTCTTAAATTCTTTGAATGTTTCTAGATATTCACTCTTTTTCCTTAGTAAATATATAAATACTTTTCTCGTGAAGTCGTCGATGAATGTTGCGAAATAAGGTTTCTTACTTATTGATTCTACTCTCATCGGACCACACAAATCTGTGTGTATTAATTCTAATACTTCAATACTTGATTTATTATTCTTCTTAGGAAAGGACTCTCGTATTTGCTTACCTCTAATGCAGCTTATACAATTTATGTCTTCATTTTTAAATGTTGGTAAACTATTAACCATATTTTTATTTACACATTTTCTTAGATCAGACGAATTTAAATGTCCATATCGTTTATGCCACATTAAAATTCTTTTTCAGGACCTTTTGAAGTTTTAATGTCAATTTTAGGAAAAGACTCAATGCAATACACATAGGCCATTTTTTTTTCTCAGAAATATATTAGAATTTGATTATTTTTTGAAACAAGAGCTTTATCGGAAAATATTTCTACTTGGCAACCATTATCTGTAGCTTTTGAAATTGAAAAAAGATTACTTCTTAAATCTGTTATAAATAAAGTTTTCGGAAGATGTACAATATGAAATTGATTATTAATTTTAATATTTAATTGAACTGTGCCAATTCCTTTAATTTATAAATCATTGTCATCTGCCATACCACCATATGATGAAAAACTGTTTCTATTAACTACTCTAGTGGATACTGCATAATGTATTGATTCATTATCAGATTGTGTGACTTATATTGCCTTATTAATTTTTGTTTTATGTATCTGGCCATATGACCATTTTTTCCACATTTAAAACAATTAAAAGGAAAATTATCCATACCTGGTTCATCCATATGATAATATATTTTCTTGTTTACTTTCTTAAATTTATTCACCTTAAGAGCGTTATCATCTAAATTATTACTTTTTTGTTCAAATTTATCACCAATTTCCAACAATCTAGATCGTAAAATATTCAAAGTTGGAAATTCATTAGCAGCATCAAATGCTGCTCTTATAAATTCATATTTAGATGATAACATTACGGTTAAAAAGTCTTCATCCATATCATCAATCATTTCACGTAGATCAGATACAATTATATCAAATTCTGTTAAATATTCAGTTATGTTTTGGTTTTCCTTCATTTTAATAATTTACGAAATAGTTCCGCCTTCTTTCTAGTTGATTTTCTATCAAAAGTTGCCTTGAGATAATACCATATTTCAGATGAAGTTTTGAAATTTTTCACCATTCTTATTATATCAGGTTGCAATGAAACATAATGATTCTTCATATGCAATTATTTGCGCTTCCGTAGCATTCTCTCGAATAGGAGTGATCCTTGTCATTTGCTCTTCTCCTCTAACCATACGCAACAGAAGGCCTTTATGTAAAATGGCTTCCATTTGGAATGGCTTCCAATGCTGAGAAATTATTCCCGTTTAACAATGGAATTCTTACAGATACTTTGCCATCTTCTTTCTTTTACGTTAAAACCTTTTTACTATATATGTATGTCCGAGGTTGGGTCTGGGCCCATAACCTATTAAGATTTATTTTTCTTATGAAAAACAAACAAGATATTTATTCATATACATACATACATACATACATACATCCATACATACATACATACATACATACATACATACATACATACATACATACATACATACATACATACATACATACATACATACATACATACATACATACATACATACATACATACATACATACATACATACATACATACATACATACATACATACATACATACATACATACATACATACATGCATACATACATACATACATACATTCATACATACATACATACATATTTTTAAAAATTTTTTTATGTTTTTTAAAAAAACATAAAAAATTTTACATGAAATTAGGCAGCTAATTTCCTGTAAATTTAAAATTACGTTTAATTTAACTCGCTTAAAATTACGAAAATAACAAAAAAAAAATTCGTAACAAAATAATTTTTTTTGTAAAATCAAAAATAATTCTTGTATATTACTAAATAATTTTGTTACGAAAATTTTTTATGTTTTTTTTGTTTTTATGTTACTTTCTTTAAATATTACATGACTTAATGAAATTATTTTTGTAAAAGAAAACAAAGTTTCTTAATATATACGAAAAAAGATATTACGACAGGTTTTCGTACTTTCGTAAAATTAGAAAAGGGGTTGATTAAACAATATTTCGTATTATACATAAAATGTTCGTATATATTACGAAAAAAGTAGTTACGAAATTTTTTTCGTAAAGTTAAGCATGGATTATTTTCAGTGGATGATAAACATATACACAGAAAAAAATAATACATAACTGGAATGAATTTTGTTATAAATTGTATGAATCGAACATGACTTTTTTTCCCAAACCATTTTCATTCAGAATATTAAAAGTTCAAAAGCCATATTTTGTAGATAGTAATCCTATATTAGCGAATTCTGTATAATAATAAATATAAAATACAAAGTTGAAAATCAAAATCTAAAACAAGAAATCATCAACAAACATACACTGAAAATAATCCATGCCTAATATACACGAAAAATGTTGTACATTGTACGAAATGCTTTGTGGTTTCGCACCACGAAATTCTTTCGTAATATATACGAAATTGTGCGAAATATTTTAGTGAAATGCAAAATAATTTTATATAATTTTAGACAAAAATTTGTTCATTTTACGATTTTTTTAAAGACATAAATATGTTAGTTCTTTTAAAATAATTATTGTAAATTTAGAAAAAGATTGCGAATTAAAAAAAAAACAAATTTTTTAACTCACTTAAAATTACGAAAATAAAAAAAAAAATTCGTAACAAAATAATTTTTTTTGTGAAATCAAAAATGATTCTTGTATATTACTATTATTACGAAAAAAATCGTTACTTTCGATAAATATTACATGCCTTAACGAAATTATTTTTGTAAAAGAAAACAAAGTTTCTTAATATATACGAAAAAAGATAGGTTAGGTAGGCAGGTCGTCCTCGCGATGTCATCACTGGGGACACACTTGGGTCCAGTATTTTGATCCCTTTGTGATACCTGAAACGAGAGAGAACGGTCGGCGTATTAGTACACTTCAACCTAATCACTCTGGTTTCCACCGAACCAGTTTGTCGCACGAATATAGGAATCTATCTTTCGGATATTAACCTCCGATAGATCCGCTAAGTCATGCAGAAAATAGCTACCTAGCAGACCCTTTCTGTGATCAGCTAGGTCAGGACAATGACAGAGGAAGTGAGTTATACTCTCTTCTTCCTCTTCATCCTGGCAGCTCCTGCAGAAGTCGTTACTGGGTAAGTTCAGTCTTCTTGCATGGAGTCCGAAAGGCCAGTGGCCAGTTACCACTGCCGTTAAGTTCCGTAGATTAACTCTCGGAATGTAGAAAAGGGCTTGGGATCTTTGTGGGTCGTAAGATGGCCACATGATCCTTGCCTGTCTACAGGTGGCTTCAGTCGACCATCTGCATTGCGCAAGCTCATATAGTTTTTCACGTATCGAGCGTTTGCAGGTTGAAAGCGGTATACCGACAAAAGGGTCGGTATGCTCTCTTGCAAGCGAGGAGCCTAACTTGGCAAGAGAGTCCGCGATGGTATTACCAGGAATTTGCTGATGTCCTGGAATCCAATATAGTCCTATTGTGGAATGTTTCGCCATCTCGTTAAGGGATGCCCGGCATTCTAGGACTAAGTTTGACGTCGTGTAGACACCACTTAGAACCTTAAGGGCTGCCTGGCTGTCGGTATAAATTCGAATATTAGCACCGTATATTCGATAAAACCTGAGCCAGTTTGCAGCCCGTTTAATGGCTGATAGTTCAGCCTGAAGGACGCTACATTGGTCAGGAAGCTTGAATGATACTTCCGTTCCCGAATGTGCTATGTAAAAGCCACCGCCTACACCATGGTTTGATTTTGAGCCATCAGTGAAAACCTTATACGATCCGTCATGGAGGATTGTTTCCATCACATTTGGATCGTGTCGGATATTCACAGAAAAGCTTCTATCAAAAGACGGTTTGGCGATGCAATAGTCGATATTGTCAGGAATCTCTCCTAGACAATTGAGAATGGTGGAGTGACCTGACTGAATCATATGCCACATACCAATTGTATTGAGTCTAATAGCCGCGTTGAGGGCAACCTCTTGGGCCATTAGATCAATAGGTAGCCATCCCATCATGACAAAGAGAGCCTTTGATGGGGTGGTGCGGAGAGCCCCCGTTATCAACAGAGCTGATGTACGAAGGATTCCCTCAAAACATTTGCGGTGTGAGTCCTTTTGTACAGACTTCCACCATACAAGTGCACCGTACAATAGTATGGGCTTGACTACCATGTCGAAGAGCCATTTGGTATTCTTGGGGTTTATGCCCCATGATTTGCCAATTGCTCTCTTACACGAGTATAAGGCCGCAGCCGCTTTTGATACTCTAGATTGAGTGTTCAAATGCCATGATAGTTTTGAATCTAGGATTACTCCCAGATATTTAGCACTATCCGATAACTTCAATTCTATCCCATTCAGTCGTGGGAGAGTGAAGGTGGGTATCTTGTACTTCTTAGTGAAGAGAACAAGTTCCGTTTTCGATGGATTTACACCAAGGCCACTGACGTTGCTCCACGTACTGAGTGTCTTGAGTGCAATCTCCATCCTTTGCGATAAAGTATCCAGATATTTGCCAGATACTACTACAGACACATCGTCTGCATATGCTATTACCTTAAATCCCATAGATCTACGATCCATAAGAAGTGGGTTCAACGCTAGGTTCCACAGAAGTGGAGATAGAACTCCACCTTGTGGGGTACCGCGATTTGCCACTTTTGTGACATTTGCTGCTCCCATTTCGGAGATAATGATTCGTTGAGTCAGTAATCTCTTGATGAAAGCTGTTATTGGTTGGTTTATACCCAGGCCAGTTAGGGCCGTTGTTATCGACCCAGGGTGAACATTGTTGAAAGCCCCCTCGATGTCCAAGAAGGCAACAAGTGTATATTCCCCTTGCGCTATTGTCTTTTCAATGTGACAAACTAGCGAATGTAATGCAGTCTCAACAGATTTTCCCTTCATGTAGGCATGTTGAGATGCTGATAGATGGTCAGGTTTGATATGTATTCTGAGATGCAGATCAATTATCCTTTCCAAAGTTTTGAGAAGAAAGGAGGATAGACTAATTGGTCTAAAATCCTTTGGCTTCGTGTGAGAGGTTTTTCCTTCTTTCGGAATGAAGACCACTGTGCACTTGGTCCAGGGTTCGGGTATATAAGACCATTTCAAACAGGCATCATATATCCGCGTTAGCCAAGGCATAAGATGGACAGCATTGTATTGCAAATCCGCAGGTATTATACCGTCAGTACCCGGTGATTTGTAGGGGTCGAAGCTGTTTATCGTCCAGTTGATCTTATCTTCATTTATGGATATTCCTGTATCAGCTGGGAGATCTGTAAACTGCATGTCAGTCCCGTTTTCCGGAGATTGACAGCCTGGAAAGTGAGTGGCCATTAAAACTTCTAAGGTTTCTTGGCTGCTGGTCGTCCAACTGCCACAAGGTTTCTGAATGAAACTTGGGACAGGAGGAGTAGATGATAAGATTTTGCGCAGACGACTGGTCTCAGAAGAACCTTCCACGCCGCTACAGAAGGTTTTCCAAGATTTGCGCTTTGCATTTCTTACCAGGTTCTTGAAACGATTAACCGAGGTCTTGTAAGAAATCCAGTTTCCTGTTTTCTTTGCCTCGTTAAACAGTCTGCGCGTCTCTTTTCGAGATTTCGCAATGTCCGCAGACCACCATGGGGGCCTGCATCTGCCTTTGTGCATATTCTGTTTACAAGACAGTGAAGTCGCGTGTTTGAAAGCTTGATTTATGGTTTCAACCGCGTTTTCTATGTCCGATCGGTTTTCGATGATCGGTACATCCTGGAGTGAACGTGAGATTAGCCCCATTTGCATTTCCCAATCTGTTCGTCTCCTGTTTATAAAGGGCTTTGGGGCCACTTTGTCAACTACGATTTCAAAATCGATGTACTGATGGTCAGAGAAAGAGCAGTCACTTGAGACTCTCCATCCCCTTATCCTATCATGATGCATAGAACTAACCAGCGTAATGTCAAGAACTTCCCTTCTGTTTGAAACAATAAAGGTCGGTTCGGATCCTGTATTTAAAATATCAAGATTATTGCTTAGAATGAAGTTAAAGATTGACTCACCTCTAGCGTTTATGTCCGAGCTTCCCCAGACAGTGTGATGGGCATTGGCATCAGCCCCCATGATGATCGGCATGCTTTTCGAGTTTGCCATCTCTATGGATCTGCAGACCAGGTTGTTCGGTGGCTGGTCGCTGTGGTCGTGAGCCATGTACGCCGAGATAACCAATATAGCACCTACACTGGTCTCCCATATGGCTGCTACGGTGTCTTCATCACTGAAATCAGAAAGAATGAAGATGTTGAGACTGCTTTTGGCTACTATACAGGATCGAATCTTACCAGATCCTTTTGCGTACAATAGCTTAAAGCTTTTCATGCCTAGTCCACACACCCTTTCTTGGTGAATCCAGGGTTCCTGGACTAGGGCGAGCTCCTCCCCACATACACCCATTCGGAGGAGCAGTGCAGCCGAGGCTGCTTTGGAGTGGTGGAGATTAATTTGGGTTACTCTCACCATCTCCTTTGTTGTCTTTACGCAACACTGTGACGTTGGCGTCCTCCTTGTCAGAGGCAAGGAGATCGTCCTCGTCAACTGACTCTTCCCCCTCCTTAACCAACTTAGAAGTTGATTGACTCAGCGAAAGGTCAGTCTCGTCGCAAGACATATCCGCAGCGGATTGGTCAGGATCGGGATCATCCTGTTCCAATAGTCCCTTGTCATCGCCTCGGTAGACACGAAGGAAGATCGACTCGAAGCCGTAGTAGACCTTCCCTTGTTTCTCGCGAAGCGGCGCCAAAGACTCCTGGTTCAGGATCACAACAATCCTTCTGGAGCTTCCTACAGGTTGAGAAACCCTGACGACCTTCCAATCTTGAGTTGGAAGGTCCGGATTGCCAACCTGTAGAAGCTCCAGTATCGCTGCCTTTTTATGTGGTTCCGCAGGAATTATGGCGGTGTATCTAGGCCTTCGTGGGATCTCGTCCACAGAGACCACTTCCAGCTTAGCACCTTCCCAGGGATCCTTTATCAGCGACACAGCCTGCTTCAAGAGCAAAGCTGAGCGCTCGTTGGAACAGGCCATTAGCTTCACTCTGTTGTGAAACCAACCGCCGTCCTCACACTGTGGGGGGGACCAGGGTTCTGTTTAAGAACTTCCCAGAACACCCCCATCAGCTTTTTTCGCACTATGTCCCATCTGGATGGAGACATAGCGCCATCTATGTCACCCCTGTCGATGACAGCACGCGTGAATTGGTTCTCAACCACTTCACCGGAGGTCCTGTCATGCGGCTTGGGGGGCAACGGTTTCGGACGTTTTGTCCCGGGCTGCTGGCCCTGAAGATTAGTCTCCTCCTCAGAACGTTGCCGTTTAAGCGCGTCCTTTGACGTGAGGGGGGGACTCTTCTCCAGAACGGCCAATTTTCCCTTAGCCCATTCTAGAGAGGACTTGTCCTCTTTACTTAGCGACTCAACTGGCTTGCCAGCTAAGCGCGCTAGAATTTTGGCGGCGGAGCGCCGTTGTAGGAAGGCCCTTCTTGCTGGTGTTACGTGCCTGGGGGTCTTACTATTCGCCGTGCTGGCATTGGGAGATGCCGTTTGAGAACCCGAAATCTTGTTCGCAGTTCCCTCGTGCATAACCGGCATTGGGGTTGCTACCTTGGTTTTGGTGGCCTTAGTAGTCCCCGAAACAGGGGGTTTTATCGGCATTTTGCCAATACGGACCTGAGCTGCTTTTGAGGTACTTGGGGTGACGTCCAGAGGTGCCTCGCTGCTTATTTTGCTGCATCCAGCTTTGGAGCCAGATGCTGTTATTGTTTTGCGACTGCAGGATCCAGGCTTCCCTAAATCCGCAGACGCTTTTGTTTTGGGTTTGGCGCCGGTAGCATTCAGACTAGCCCGACCCGGTGTCTCCGCCGGACTAAATTGGGTGGCAGTAGCACTCGACTCTCCACAGCCTGTCGCCTTCGCCGTGGGGGTAGGGTCTCCGGAGATTATTAGGCCCCTTACCGGATACGCGGGGCACGGTTTCTTGTCGGACATTGGACATTAGAACGGTGTGCATTTTATACTTGCTGCCAAGTATATGATTCTGCATATGATGTGCTTGCAGACCACCAAGCCGCCCAATGTGGGAACAGACGCTGGTGGATTTAGACGGACCGTCGTGGAGTTTAGGGATCTAAAGATCCCGAACGGACTGTACTGTCAAAAGATACACATCCGAAGGATGAGTAGAGATCTTTTGACAAGTACTTGGACTTGTAGCCGCCCCATCGGGGAGAAACAGACGCTACCAGTCGTGGGAAGGGTAGTTCTTAGTATGTGCTCGTCATGAGCCCCTCTGGCATGGGTAGCCCTACCAGCACGGCCTGCATGGGTCATCACACATAAGCCTTCGCATCGCGTCAAGATGACTACCCGTCGCGAAGGAACGAAAAAAAGATATTACGACAGGTTTTCGTACACGTATATATTCTTTCGTAATATATACGAAAATGTACAACATTTTTTCGTTTATATTAGGCATGGATTATTTTCAGTGTACGAAAACCTGTCAAAGATATTACGACAGGTTTTCGTACACTGAAAATAATCCATGCCTAATATACACGAAAAATGTTGTACATTTTCGTATATATTACGAAAGAATATATACGTGTACGAAAACCTGTCGTAATATCTTTTTTTCGTTCCTTCGCGACGGGTAGTCATCCACGAAATTCTTTCGTAATATATACGAAAATGTACGAAATATTTTAGTAAAATGCAAAATAATTTTATATAATTTTAGAAAAAAAATTATTCATTTTACGATTTTTTTAAAGACATAAATATTTTAGTTCTTTTAAAATAATTATTTTAAATTTAGAAAAAGATTGCGAATTAAAAAAACAAATTTTTTATGTTTAAAAAAAAAACATAAAAAATTTTAAAAATTTAAAATTACGTTTAATTTAACTCCCTTAAAATTACGAAAATAACAAAAAAAAAAAAACAATAATTTTTTGTGAAATCAAAAATAATTCTTGTATATTACTAAATAATCTTGTTACGAAAAAAATTCGTTACTTTCGTTAAATATTACATGACTTAACGAAATTATTTTTGTAAAAGAAAACAAAGTTTCTTAATTTATACGAAAAAAGATATTACGACAGGTTTTCGTACTTTCGTAAAATTAGAAATGGGGTTGATTAAACAATATTTCGTATTATACACGAAATTTTCGTATATATTACGAAAAAACTAGTTACGAATTTTTTTCGTAAAGTTAAGCATGGATTATTTTCAGTGTACTTTCGTAAAATTAGAAAAGGGGTTGATTAAACAATATTTCGTATTATACACGAAATTTTCGTATATATTACGAAAAAAGTAGTTACGAATTTTTTTTTTTTCGTAAAGTTAAGCATGGGTTATTTTCAGTGTACACTGAAAATAATTCATTTTTCGTATATATTAGGCATGGATTTTTTTTTCAGTGTAGTTAAACATTTATTCTTCATAAAAGCCTGCAAATTACGCTTACATTTCATCGATTTTAATCTAAAAATCATAAAGAAATAAAAAAAACTCCAAAGAAAATTTAAAAAAATTTTTAACAAATAGAAAAATTAAATTAAAATTGAAATATTTTAAGTCAAGGCTTTAGATTATGTTTGAAAAATAAAAATTAAAAAATTCATACCATTTAGGAATTCATTTATAAATATTATTAACTTTTGCCAATGAAAGCAGTTCATAATATTTATGCTGAAATTTTTTTCTGTGTAAATAAATTGCTTATTTATGTATCTGGTTTTATGCCTGAAATCCGATTATTTGTTTAAAAGTTATTTCAGAAATGTTAATAATACTAGTACAAAAACAAAATGTTGCAATGGTTATCACCGCCAATATTAGAAATAATTTAAAAAATTCAAATAGAATTACGCGGAAATGCAATACTATATAATCTAACTATTTGATCTTATTTGAATAAATATTAATAAAAAGAATCTAAAAAATATTAAAAACTCTAAATTTAAGACTGATATATTTTACAAAATGTGGAATTTCTCAAGGAATTAACTAGGTCCACGTAATTTTTTGCAGTTAATAGCCAGATTGATTATAATAATAAATGTTTTATTTCGGTCTCCCATTTTTACATAAATAAATAATTTATTCTAAAAAAATGTCCATAAATGTCCAAAAATGTCCATGTCATAAAGTATTCATACCTTCGATATACATACATATGTACATATGTATATGAGATTTACGAGATATATTTTTAGCATACATTGGAATTTTTCATTAAGCATTAAAATTTCATTACCATTTATAGAAAAAATGCTAATGAAAAATATTTTGAGTACCATTTAATGAAAATTATATTTTTTTCATTATAACTTTTTTTGATAATGGTAATGAATTTGATAATGAATTTTCAAAAACGAATTTAATTAGTATTTATAATTGTCGAAAAATATATTTGATAAGAATTCAGGAAAATTTTTCGAAGATTCGAGGTTTGAAAGCTTTTAAAACCAGTTCCCATAGCCCAAATTGGCTGAAACTTAGCAGTCATAAGTACATCTGATGACAATACAATAATATGTTCGAATATTCGAAATTAAGTTCGAAAATTCGAAGTTATTTTCGAAATTTCTTTTATGTTTTTAAATTAATATCTGTGTCATAAAAACTAAAAAAAAATTTGGAAAATTCGAACTCGTGTTCGAAAAATTTTTAAAGCTGTTAAAACTAGTTCTTCTATTCCGAATGTACTGAAATTTGGTATACATGATTTCACCTAATGACAATACATTATAATGTTCGGATATTCGAAATTAATTTCGAAATTCGAACTAATGTTTAAAAATTTTTTAAATGCATTTAATAATGATAATGAAAATTTCTTTTTAAATAATTTCTGGTTTCTTGTGTAGGATTTTACTAGGGCATTTAAGTTTTTCTTCGCTTAATTTTGTTTTATTCAGGTAACTGAGATTCTATTTTGCTACATTAAGAATTAATTTTTTTTGGTTTTGTTCTTATATTTACATGCTGGTTTTTGTATTGAATTAACTGATAATGATCTGGCAGTATCATTAATTTGTAATTTTTAGGAGACTTTTTGTTACTGTTAAATAATGGTTGATAATCATTTTTTAAGTGGAGGGTTGCTGTATTATATATTTATTCTGTATAATAGGTATATTTTTTAACATATTGTAAAGTTGATGTCTTTTGACTGGATTTTTTGAGAATTGTTTACTGAGTGGGTAGTAGTCTTGTAATACTATAACTTTATATGCATTTTGCTTTTTTCTGATAAATGAGCTGGAGTTTGTTTATAATTGAAATTAGAGATTGTATTCTGTTGTATATTTTCTATTATGTGAATGGTTTATCATTATTGAAATATTGTATGTTTTATTGATATTAACACATGCATATTCCCTTTGTTGGTTATTACCTTTTTGATATTAGTATCACTTGACTGAGTTGTGGTGTTATTATTGCATTTGATGGTACTTTGGTAATGTTGAGGAATTAACTATGTTGATTTGCTTTTGCAGTTGGAAATTCGTTGATGAAATAATACTGTTTTTGGTAGGTTGGAATGTTTAGATTGGTTTTGGAATTGTGTTGTCATTCATATTGTTATTGCTATTCTAGAGTAACTGTCTTTGTGATTATCCAATATGATGAATTACTGATATTGTCATAATTGTGTTTATGGTTTGTTTTATGTGGTTATTGATATTTGTATTGAAATTTTAAATGATTTTGCTGAATACATTATTTTCAATTGTCAATTACTTGTAATTTCATATGTGGGTGCATCATTGAATATCTGTTGACTGATAAAAATTTGCTGGGTATATGTAAATGAGGTATCATTAGTGTTTTTCTTGTAATTGCTTGGATGAGGATTATTTGTGTTGTTTGGATTAATACTTCGAACATTGTTGATGTTGTCTGCTTCATTGTTTTTTTTATTATTCAAGATTATTTTTAATATCTTATTGTTATATTATTAGAAGTTGGAACTTTGTATTTTCTTTTACTTTCTTTAACTGATTATTTTATTTAACATGCAGGGTTTCTTAAATTGGTATCTTGTAGTTCATTGTGTTCTTTATGTGAGACCTTTTTTTTTTTTTTTTTTTTTTTTTGATAAGATTTTGATTTATGTTGTATTAGTCCCTCATATTACTCACTAATTACTGTTATTTGCTTCTTTTTAAGGTATGTTATAATGCAAGTATTTTAGACCGTTGCTTTGGTATTATTGGTTGCCTAATTATTGTTGTTGGTTCATATCATTTTAATTGCAAGTAATATGCATAGGTTTTTTATCTAGTATTGACTGATTTGTGATATGATTTTTTTTTTTGAGATTGTTTGCCAATTTTGGGAAATTTCTGTTAGCTTTGAAATGGGGGAATGTTGTGTGGTTTAAGGATGTTGTGATTGCTCAGTCAATATTGCTGATTTGGATGAATTTACTTGTGACTGTTTTGGTGGAAGATGATTTGCGACTGTTATTGTATGCATGGAGTTTTGTGTTTGTGAGGATTTTTTCTGCTATTATATATTTTTGCTCTTAAGGAATTGTCTTTCACTTTGTTCTTTTAAAGTTAGTCTTGAAATTTTTATTATGTAATTGATTGGTAATTTTGGTATTTAAATTCTTTTACATGAGTCGATATTTTTTGGGGTAGTTTAAAACTTTCTTACAATTGACTTATATTTCTTCACAGAAGGTTCAGCTGATAGGTGTTTTATAGCTTCATGTTTCTGTCTGATTTGTATTACCTATGTCCTTTACAGTCTGGAGTGTTATTTGCCATATAGTTGCTGTATGACATATTGATTGGTTCTGTGAGTTCATTTTTTGGATTGTTTATGATTTCTTCATATACTTTTCTTTATTTTAACCTGTTTTGCTTCTTTGAATTACATTTGTTTGATTGGAATTTATGTAGGAATTTATTTATGATCAATGCGGTACATTTTAATTGTCCTATCGTTATTTTATGTAGTATATTATCTTTTTTAAAAAAATTAGGTGTAATTTTATTTATATATAATTATGTATTTTGTATTGGAGGAATTATTGTGAAGTAGAAATTTGTAACCGCTTATGGCCTATAGGCTAGGTTATTGAATATTGTTAAATAAATAAAAATAAAAAATAATTACTAATGAAATCGTTCCATTAAAAAGCATTACCATTAGACAAAATAATGCTAATGAAAAAAAAAATAATTATAATTTTTTTCAATTTAATGCTAATGAAATCGTCAATTAAATAGTCGATATAATTAACTACTCCCATGTATGATTTTTAGGTCATGTTGTTGAATACAGTGACAATCGATCGACTAGATATAAAGTTATAATCGTTTAAGAATTACAAAAAACTGTTCGAGTCATGCTCTTTAATTTAATTTTAAAGACAATAAAGAGGATTAACATATACGTTCCTACGACAATTGGATTTTCGCTGTCAACCCAGCGACAGTTACATCAAACGAAAGTTTTTTCCCCAGGAAAGAAATATCGGCCACAGTCAAACTGTTACAGCAACATGATATTAATTTATTTTAAATAATCTGGTTCTTAATATGTTTTTATTATCTCATTTTTATACCCTACACCACTATAGTGGGGAGGGTATATTGGGTTTGTGCTGATGTTTGTAACGCACAATAATATTGGTCCTATACCCACCTTAAAGTATACCAATCGGCTCAGAATCATTTTCTGAGTCGATTTAGCTATGTCCGTCCGTCTGTCCGTCCGTCCATGTAAACCTTGTAATCAAACTACAGGTCGCAATTTTGAAGATAATTCAATGAAATTTGGTACATGATCTTCTATTGTCCCAGGGACAATAGCCTATTGAAAATGGTTAAGATCGGTCCATTATTTCACCTAGCCCCCATACAACTGAACCACTCGAATAGGGCTTTTAAAACTTGTAATCAAACAAATTTTAATGAAATTTGGCACATGATCTTTTATGGTATCGTAGACGAAGCCTGTTGAAAATGGTTAACATCGGTCCATTATTTCACCTAGCCCCCATACAACTGAACCCCCGAATAGGGCTTTTAAAACTTGTAATCAAACTTCAGGTCGCAATTTTGGAGATAATTCAATGAAATTTGGCACATGATCTTTAATGGTACCGTAGACGAGGCTTATTGAAAATGGTTACCATCGGTCCATTATTTCACCTAGCCCCCATACAACTGAACCGCCCGAATAGGGCTTTTAAAATTTGTAATAAAACTACAGACCGCAATTTTGGAGATAATTCAATGAAATTTGGCACATGATCTTTTATGGTACCGTAGATGAAGCCTGTTGAAAATGGTTTACATCGGTCCATTATTTCACCTAGCCCCCATACAACTGAACCCGCCGAATAGGGCTTTTAAGTTCATAATTATGTTTAATATACTCATATCTCGACAAAAAGCTGCAATAACCAAGTTGTATACAAGACTTGATGACCCCCACGAATTCCATAATAATAGGTTCTCATATGACCCTAGCCCCTATGAAAAGCCCCCATCAAAATTTCACTTAAATGTCCACAATTTTATTCAACAATAAACGGCTTAAGTATTTATGTATATCTAAGGCAAGGTACAATTCAATTTAATTGCTTTATTATGGCAACTAAATCACATTATATTTTTGTCAAAGGTGTAGGGTATTATATGGTCGGCCTCGCCCGACTATAATTTCTTACTTGTTTATTTCTCTAAAAGTTATTTGACATCAAAGTATAGTTTTACTTGAAAGTAAGAGTTATTTTTTACATCTATAAAAATATTTTACTTTTAGATTTGTTTTGGCATATATACATACATGTATACATAATTTTTAAATATAAGTTAAAGTTAAACCCTGAATAATTATTTTTAATCTTATGACCTAAAATATTAATTTTATTACAAGAATGGACAGTAAAATGTAGTGGGCACTGATAAAGACAAGTCGTTGATGTGCAGAATTGAACAAATGTGTTTGAACAGTCCGTTGCTGTGGAGAATTACACAGATCCCCACGACAATAACAATAGGTTTTTGTTGTACCAAATAAATGATTGCTATCACTCATTGTCTTGCATTCTTCTGTATACACTTCTTCCACAGAATATTCTTCCCTCCATTTACCATTGTACAATACCTGGAAAATTTAAGTACATTTTAAAGTGTGCTAAAATTTGTTTTTTTTTTTATCGCTTTAAAAACATTATTTTAATCTTACATGTCGTAAACGTTTTTGCTGAGCACATCCAACTGTTGTTGTTTGTTGTTCATAACCATTCTGCAAATGCCTTTTTGAAATAATTCGGGAACACATTGTAGAATATGGACAGTCGAGGATGTATTTTGATGACCCATCAAAATTTGAACAAGATGGTGTAATAATTTGATCATATCCAATAGCTAAGATTTCCGTTGTTACAGCACAGTTGAAACACTTGATGCTAGTGCCTAGATCTATTAAGATTATATTAATATCAGATGTATGTATATTTTTTCAATGAAAAAATCAAACTTACCAATTATATTGATAACGGTAAATGCAACAATAACTCCAGTTAAATCCATACTTTATAAATTTGCTATTCAAAGATCGCCTTTTCAATTTAATTAAGTAAAAAATAATTTGTCCGCATAATATTTAAAAACAACGTATAATTAAATACCGAATGCTTGCTTGCTCTACATGTTAGTTGGAGCTTCCAAATTGTAATCAACGAATGCCATCCGCTGCAGAAGCGATTTCAAAATTTAAAATGTGTGTATGCGCCTTGTCGTACGAGTGTAATGGTGACGCATATTCTGCGATATTCTTATCCGGTTTGTCGTTCATATTTCACAAATGTTGGGTTTAATTTACCTCTTATGTAATGTATGTCTATAGGAATATATTTTTATATAATATTTTTTTTTTAACTAAAACCGCACGTTCATTATCCACTCAGTTATTTAAATCAAGTGAAATGAAAGTCAAGAAATTTATTTTATGATTACAACATGTTATTTCTCGAGTTCTTCTTATACTCGTATATTAATGTTTTTTCCAAAGGTTTATTAATCGTCAAACATTTATTTTAATATACATATGTATACTCAACTTGGAAAAAAACATTTGAAAGTCTCACCACAAGTTCATTCTTATTTCAAAGAAAAATATTTAAACGAAAAATGAAATATATCATAAAATTTAATAATAAGATTTCCGAACATTTTAACTTATTTGTTCTTAATTTAATTCTGTTTGCTAAATGCTAAATAGTGATGTAATACTACAACATACCGTTAAACTGCCCTTATATTATTGTTGTAATAGTTTGGCTGTTGACGGAGGTTCTTCCCTATAATGATATTCAACAATTAATTAAATATTATTTATTGATTGTCCACAGTAGTTTTTGGACCTAAATTAAACCCACCAAGATCAAAAAAAAAAAAATTATTTTTAATATCTATAAAACTATTTCACCAATTTAAGTAAAATTTTGGATTTTAATAGCCTATAATCTTATAATTTTATTCCAATAGATTTTTGACATTCATGTAGTTTTGTAGGAAATGGCTGCATAGCTTAATCGAAAGAATTATTTTGCACTAGACGTTTGAAGTTGCCGAACTCGGACGTAATAATGGTACATTTTAGGGACTATTTTCTTTCATTGCAAAGTCGATATTTTTTTGGGATCAAACGTATAGAAACACTTTAATTTTTGATATATTCTTGCAAAATAAGTTTCCTTTAATATCTGAAGCCTTAATTTTTGAAGATAACAACGATTAAAAATTCTTTGATAGTGGGTTCAGCCCTTTCCCGGGCTATATGTACTTTTATATATCCCGTGCTATATACATATAAGTAAAAAGAAATGTTCAAATACATGAATATACATGAAGCTTAAAATTTATATGGAAAACAATAAATACAAACTAAAATAAGATTATCTTAATTTTTATTAAGTACCCTAAGTACTAATTGGCGTTTGAACTTTTGCTTCCATAATGTGCGTGTTTGTAGCAGTATTTATATATTTTCTCTTGATTTCAGCTTTCCGAATTAGTAAACAGCCTATCAGAGCAAGGACTTTTACCCCTGCAAATGGCGTTAATGTCTAAAAACTTACCAATAGCCCAAACGCTAGTGAAAAGTGGATCAGCTAATATAAATGCTTATGACTCGGAGGTTTGTTATTTATTAGATGTTATCAACAATTCACAAAGGCAAATATTTATTTTAGGGTTCAACTATACTTATAGATGCAGTTAAGAGGGGAGATAAATTTGCAGCAGACTTTTTGCTGGAACGTAATTGTGAATTAGATTTAACCTCAAGGTAATATTATGTCCATTCATAATAACTCATCTGAAAAAAATGAATGACAAAGATTTTCAAAATGCAATATTAAATGGTTTAGTTATGTACATTAGACTGCGATTTTAGAAATTTTTTATTTATTGTTTTTGAAATAAGTTTTGTTTGACACCAACTAAATAGAATTTTAAATTCCGTGGTAATTTGTTAGTTTCAAAATTATACACCTACAAATTAAGGAAATTTTAGATGTCATTGCTTTTGAGACTCATATACATACATATCGCTCCAAGACTAACAATCCAAAATTCGTGGTTTTTGAACTGAGGACTACAAAACATACGTATGTCCTTTATTTTCAATAAAAATTAAATTACAATTCATGTGAGAAACATCCCAGGATAAACTTACATTGAAAAGTAATGAGTTAAAAAGCTAATGAAACCTCATTTCGCTACTTCTTCATTAGCATTTTAACTCATTATTTTAACACGGTGATGTCATTGGAGGCAAATACTTTCACGCTCACTTACAAATAGTGAGTTAAAGAATTACTTGCAATTTCTCTTACAAAGAAGTTGTTGAGTAAGTTGTTTTGTTTTTTTGTCATTGCTTTTGAGACTCATATACATACATATCGCTCCAAGACTAACAATCCAAAATTCGTGGTTTTTGAACTGAGGACTACAAAACATACGTATGTCCATTATTTTCGATAAAAATTAAATTACAATTCATATGAGAAACATCCCAGGAAAAACTTACATTGAAAAGTAATGAGTTAAAAAGCTAATGAAACCTCATTTCGCTACTTCTTCATTAGCATTTTAACTCATTATTTTAACACGGTGATGTCATTGGAGGCAAATACTTTCACGCTCACTTACAAATAGTGAGTTAAAGAATTACTTGCAATTTCTCTTACAAAGAAGTTGTTGAGTAAGTTGTTTTGTTTTTTAATAATAAAAAGAGCCAGCCAAGCAAAGATCCAGCGAACCAAATCATAAAAACCTTAATAAAGGTTTTTATGATTTGATCCAGCTCACTAAATATTGTCGTCAGGACAAATATTTTGAGAATCTTAGAATAAACTTAATTTTCATTTTCGGTGGGAACATCAGCAACTTCCATTTTGGGGCCACTCTAATGTACATACATAAGTCTATATTTAGCTATATATTATACATCCATAAAATATAAATTAATTTATCTTACATTCAATTATTTATTGCATATATGAAACTAATATTATTGTGCAATTTTTACTTTCGAATCTTTTTACAAGATCAACCGCAGATACTGTTTTACACATCTTATGTGCCTATAATCCTAAAGAAACGGATGCCGAAGTATTTTCAAATATGATAGAAATTGGTAAAAAAGTTATATCTATGAAACCAAATATTAACTTGCAAAATCGTCAAGGCCAAACCCCATTACATTTAGCTATAGCGTCGAACAACCGTGATATGGTGGATATTTTACTCGGAGTACCTAATATTGATATAAATATTCGTACGAATGATGAAAAATGCCCTCTGGAATTAAGTCTCACGAAAATCACTGACAACGACATGGAATTGGCAGATAAATTAATTAAATTGGGTGCCAGACCGAATCCCTTGAAATCGGAAACTCATGATAATCTTTTGCAAGTCTTGGCTGAACGTGGTCTTGAAAACTCTGCAGTGTTCCTTGTTGATTATGCTAATTTAAATCATATAAACAGTCGTGGATGGACCGCTTTACACATAGCCGCTGAGAAAAATCTACCAAAATTAACAGATAAATTGCTTAGGGCGGGTGCCTCTCCAAACATACAGTCGAGTGTCTCTGATTTGAAATCAGCATTGCACGTGGCAGTAGAATCAAATGCAGCTACTGTTATAGAGATATTTGCTAATTTTGTATTAGGGGACAATGGTAACTTACCCCAAAGTAAGGGTGGTCAGGAAGCTCCAAACTTTAACTGCAAAAACGCAAACGGCGATTCTCCATTAAGTCTCAGTTTACTCTTAAACCGTACAGATTTAGTGCCTATATTAATAAGAGGAGGAGCCGATGTTAATGCTCGTAATGGACAAGATATGACGCTACTGCATCAAGCAATTTTAAATCATGATTCAGACACGGCGGTATTTCTATTACAACAGGGAGCAGATATGAATGCACTAACAGGAGAACAAGAATCGCCACTACAGTTGGCAATTCATTGTCATATGCCTCAGGTAGTAGATGCTCTGTGTACCCGTGGTGTTGCCCTAAGCGCCCCTAACAATAAGGGCGATGCGCCACTTTGGACTGCATTGGAGCTGGAATATGACGATGTGGCTCATGTTTTAGTACGACACGGAGTCGATACTGATTGTTGGGGTCCTGGGCCAGATGGCTGCCAGCAAACTTTGTTACATCGAGCAATAGATGAAAACAAAGAGTCTGCAGCTATTTTTCTTATCCGCAGTCAATGCGATCTTGATTCTCCACGTCAGCCAGGCGCAAATGGCGAGGGTGGAGACGAAGCCAAAGATAAGGCATCGCCATTGCATTTATGTGCTCAATGGGGCCTGACAAAAGTCCTACAGACCTTGATTGATCATGGTGCCAATGTAAATGCTTTAGATGCGGAAAATAAGACCCCCCTACATGTTGCCATCGAAAATCAACACGAAGAAATCATTACCATTTTGCTCTGCCATCCGGCAATTGATTTAAAAATTCGTGACAAAAATGGAAACACTCCGTTTGCGGCTGCTCTAACAATTCGAAACCACCGCGCCGCACAACGAATTCTAGATCGTTTGCCAAATGCTGCCGAACAAATGGACTCAAGAGGCAGAAACTTCTTGCATTTAGCCATTATGAGAGATGACCTCGAGAGCGTTCTTTTCCTTTTGGCTATTCAAGTTGATGTCAATTCACGTGTACACGACGCCAACCAATCAACGCCATTGCATTTGGCGGCAACGTCGCGTAATGAAATGATAACGAGAAATCTTATTCTAGCTGAAGCTCGTATTAATGAACGTGATGCAGTGCAGAAAACACCATTACATATTGCCGCAGAGCGTGGTAATTTACCTGCCGTTTCTGCGCTACTTCAAAATGGCTCTGATTACGATGCTGTCGATGGAGAGGGTAACAACGCGTTACATATTGCTGTTCGTGGTGGTCATTTGGCTATCGTAAGAGAACTATTAACCGAATCGAGTATCAATGCCGAAGCCGTAAACCACAAAGGGCGTAACCCCCTGCACGAACTATGTCGTACCGGTGAGGACAACAATGCTGCTGCTATATGTGACTTATTTATTGAGTGCATGCCAAAATACCCACTCAATGCCCCAGACATGGATGGCAATACACCGCTGTTGTTAGCTTTTATGCGTGGACAAGCGCCGCTTTGTAAAGTGCTCGTGAAAAACGGGGCTTGTTTAGGCACCGAAAATCGCGAAGGCATAAGTATATTTAACTTTAAGTTGGCCACTGATCAATTGTTGCATAAACTTCTAGATCAGTTACCCCAAGAATCACCATGGTCAGAATCTGATCTTTGTCAGGAATGCAACACTAAATTTTCTCTCACAATGCGCAAACATCACTGGTAAGTGCATATTACATAGCATATACATTAGCGATATAACTGTTGACATATTTTGCAAATATGCAAGTTGACAAAGCAAAGTCGAACAGAGCATTAAAAGATATAAAAAACCACGTTATTAGTTTTTTGAAAGCCCACATATATCTTCGGAATCCAAATTTTAGATTATATTATTAAATATACTCTTAGAAATTTCCCTGTGCTGACAATTTCAAATAATATAGGCAACATGGTAGGGACGCACACTAGTATAAGTATAGACTTTAATGGTTGACATACTGACATAATGTAATCCAATAAACCTTGACATTATTATAACATTCACCTTCGTGAGATTTCGTTTGTCATTTCTACAATATAATCAAAATCTACAATACATACATATATTTGAATAATATTTGAATGTAACTTTTTACGAATATTTTATTATATCGTCACCTGAAATGCAAAAGGGCGTAACAACACTTAAACATTTTACAGGAGAGACAAAAAACTAAATAAAATGAAAACAATTGTTTCTATAAAAACGTAATTTTTTACAAGATGTATCTCCAAACATCAATAAATAGGTTTGAATATGACTGTACCGCGAAACATTTTCTATTATATTGCTTTTTAGGACTTTCAGACTTGTGGAAATCACTAATTTGTTTTACGTCCTTTTGAATTTCATGTCAATAAAATCGGAGTTTTTGACCATAGAGTTCTAAAAATTTTCGACAACATATATTTTGATGCAGTGGTCCATTTTCAATCAAAAAGTCGATTTTAAAATTTTTGGTTGTTACGCCTTTTTGCATCTCAGATGACGATATGTACATTAAAATTATGTTAATATTTTGTAAAACAAATCTAAATATAAATATATGTTATAATTTCATAATTTTAAAGACGAATAATTGAAACCCTATTATTTACATACATTTACATAAATAAAAAGAAAAAGGTTTTAATAAAATTTAATTCGTGCGAAAAATGAAAAAAAAAACTTCCAAATATGGAACAAATTCCACAGCCTTCCAGATCACTAAGATCTCTACCTGTAAAACACAACATTCATCCGGATGTCTATACGACACATTTATATCGGAATCTACCAAATAAACTCCAGCGCCTGTGCCGGATTCCATTTTGGATCCACCAGATGTCGATGTTGGAAATCGATTCTAAAATGACAAGAACGACTTAAGGTCATTTTTAACCGCAGAAGGTTACTCTATTTTCCTATAACTGATCCATTAAATGACATTTTCAAATGAAAATTACACAAGATTCAGAGGATATTTAAAACCTCTTAATAATGTTGAAAAAGTTTTATTACAATTGGAAACCTCTGGAATACACAAAAATGCACTATTTAAAATAAAACTAATATATATATATATATATATATATATATATATATATATATATATATATATATATATATATATATATATATATATATATATATATATATATATATATATATATATATATATATAGATATATATATATATATATATGTATATATATCTATATATATATATATATATATATATATATATATATATATATATATATATATATATATATATATCTATATATATATATATATATATATATATATATATATATATATATATATATTAACTAGAGATAATCACGATAATTTCTGTACCAATAGTTTTTTAATACAACATAACTATAAATTTTATAATGGTTTGAAAATGACAAAAAAGTTCGGACCATGATTTATACATGTATACGTTGTTCTTGTACTTCGTTTGCTTTTTTATAAAAACTAAGAGCATGAACAACACGTAATGTTTAAAGCTGTACTTTGTTTTATACATAAGGTTTGTATATACATTAGACCGACTCACTGTGTATGGAAAGCAAAAACGCATTTTTGTTACCCCTTTCAAAATTTACCTTGTTTTGTTTTATGATGATTCCCAAAATATTTTAAGTCTAGCGATGGCCGTTCGTGAGCTGGACCAAATTAAAAAAAGATATTTGAATATTTTTTTTTTAAATTTTAGTTTTGTTTTGAAACAATATATCCAATATGGGGTATCGTTTAAAAGGGATTTTAAAGCGCCGTCCAATGATGTATAAAACAAAAAAATTTAAAATTAGGTTTTTCATTAATATAAATAAAGTGTATACACAATTTTGTAAAATTTGCACACCACTAGACGTGACTTCATAAAACCTTTCAAATGATACCACTTTTCGTATATTTTGTTTAAGAAAAAAACTGTAAAATTTAAGAAAATATCTGAAAAGGGACTACTTTGTAATCGGTCCAGCTCACGAACGGCCATCGATAGACTAAAAATATTTTGGAAACAATCATAAAACAAAACAAAGATTTTTTAAAGCTGGATAAAATATTGAATTGAATATGAAAAATCGTGTCCCCCATAGGATATTTTCTTGAAAACTGTCCACCTCACGAACGGACAACTCTGAACCCAAAATATTTTGGGAAACATCGAATATTTTGAGGGGGGTAACTCAAGCACCATTTTTTGTGAGTCGGTCTAATATACATACATACATATCGTCACCTAAAACGCAAACGGCCCTATCTAACATAAAAAATTTACAGGAGAAGCAAAAAACAATTTACATTGAAACGTTTGTTTCTATCAGCGCAATTTATTTTTATTCAGCAAACAAATAGTTTAATAGTGAAACCTAACGTTTGTTATGGTAGTTGACAATGTCGTATATAAAAATGGATCAATTGGACCTTTTACCTTGTACATACACTATCGGACAAAATAAAGTGCAAAAGTACTAATACTATATTCTATCAGCGAAAAATCTGTTAAATGATTATTGAATATAGAAAAAATTTTTAAATTCGTTAAGTTAATATACAATGCTACAAAAATAACAATAAAACAAAGTTATTGTACTTAAAACTTTTCTGTATAACGTCAAAAATTAAAGTAAATTCACTTTTTTGTCGGACAAAATAAAGTGTAAATTTTATATACCATTATTTAAATTTATTGTATATCAAAATTTTGTATCTATTTTGGTTCTGTTTTGAATATTTGGATCTACTTAAACCATTATGGTAATTTTTTTACCATTATTATTCCCAATCGCCTTCCCTTCCTCTTGTTTTCCCGCATATGATTATTTTCAAAATGAATCCATTTTTATTCACTACTTCATCAGAATTTTTTATCAATTGTGGTCCAAAATTAATCTATTGGATTTAGGGCGGTGCTCTGAGCAGGTTATTCCAATTTTTCAGTGTTTTTATTCGTACAATAACGATTTTTTGTTGTGTGTTTGAAGTCATGAATCTGTTGAGACATGAAATCTCCCAAGACCATTTTTAACGCCATTTATTTCAGGATTTTTATTAAATATGCTCGTGTATTGCTTATTTGTAATTACTTACTCCATTTTCACTAAGATTCCCGCTCCTAAAGTTGAATAATGTACCAATGCTGATAACCCTCCACGCTAATGTTTAAAAACCAGGGCATTGTTTTTCAAGTTTTGTATATTAAATGGCTTACCTCTCACTCATTGTCGACATTTTAAAATTTTCGATACAAATAGGAACTCATCTGACCAACTCCATAAAATTGAGCTAAAAAATACAAAATTAAATACTAGGTAGGTAGGTAGGTTGATAGGAGGATGTATACTACATCAAATCCGAAGAAATACACCTAGGCCACTATCGGGCCTGTTGTGCGCTCCAATTCAAGAAAAAAAAAAAAAAAAAAAAAAAAAAAAAAAAAAAAAAAAAAAAAAAAATTGTTCACTGAATGTATTATTTTTCCATGTTCAGAAACTCAGTTTCCTGGACGTAATTCCTAAGAATCTTCCAATCGGTGTTGGTTAAGAATGTTATTTCTGGAATAACATCACTTCCAAGATACTTGGATCTAACTTCGACGAATGCCTGACAATGGCAAAGAAAGTGCTCCAGAGTTTCACTGTCCTCTCCACATGCTCTACATTCGTCTGAATTCGCACGTCCAATTTTGTATAGATGTGCTCGTAATCCTGTGTGTCCACTGAGAATACGTACCATCATACTAACCTCAGACTTGCTCATTTTGAGAAGATTTCTCGTCTTGCTCTCATCAGGGTCACCCCATAGAATCTTTGTGGTTCTACCCACCGTTTCATTATTCCAAGAGGCCTTATGGGATTCTCTCATCCATATTTTTAATTCAGCTTTTGTTGCGTCGAATGGTTTTGCGTTTGTCAGGTTAACTACATCGAGCTCCCTTCCCTTTAAAGCTATTACATTCGCCCTTTCGTTGCCGACTACTCCCGAGTGGCCTGGTACCCATATGATGTGAACCTTACCTCTGGGAGAGTATTCAGTTAAAGCTTTCTTACAATCCAATACAGTCTTAGATTTAATTCTATCACCTGATATCGCACAAATTGCCTTCTGGCTGTCGGTAAATATATTAAGCCCTGTGGGCGCCATATTTATTCTAATCCAATTTACACATTCCGTTATTGCTCGTACTTCTGCCTGGAAGCTTGTGTTATGATTAGGTAAACGGTGGTATATTTCTGTTTCTGGGTCTTCAATATAGAACCCCAGACCCACTTTGTCCCCTAATTTAGAGCCATCCGTGTAGCAACGGATTCCTACTGGTATTTGCTCTAATGTTCCGCTTGACCAAGACATTCTATCTGGGATTAGCGTTTCAAAGTTTCCGACATATTCAGTGTCTGGTATGCGATCAGGCACGTCCGATGAATGTGTATAACCTTCCAATGTGTCCAGTATACATTGATGACGTGTCCTATAACCGTTTTTGGCCAGTTCGCCTAAAGTAAAGAGCCGTTCGGCTGTAAGCGCCGCCTCATATCTTATATATGTTTCAATGGGTGGAATATCTAGCAACGTTTCCAGAGCCTTGGTTGAAGTAGTACACATGGCACCACTTATACCCAAGCAGCATGTACGCTGAACTCCCTGCAGTAGTTTGATATTACACTTTTTGTCCAAAGCACTCCACCAAATTATTGAAGCATAAGCTAGAATTGGTCTAATTACACTTTTATAAAGCCAATTTGTCATAGTAGGACTAAGACCCCATTTCATGCCTATGGTTCTCCTACATATCGCCCAGCACCGATGTGCCTTGTTGATCCTATCCTCTATGTGGTGTCTCCATTTTAATTTCCGGTCAAGTATTACACCTAAGTACTTAACTTTGTCTGTCACCGGTATCTTCTTGCCCAAGAAGCAAGGTTCAGTATATGTAGAAATTTTTGTCTTTCTTGTGAAAAGACAGATTTCCGTCTTCGCCGGGTTAACATTGAGGCCTCTCGGTTGAGCCCAGCTCAAGGCCGTATTCAGAGCCTCCTCAGCTCTTCTACACAAGTAATTTGGATCCTTTCCCTTTAAAAGTATTACGACATCGTCTGCATAGCAGACAGGTCTAAGTCCTTTCTCGGTTAGGGTCCTTAGGAGGCTATTAATCGTGGTGACCCAGAGTAAAGGTGACAAAATGCCACCCTGTGGTATACCGCGAAATACCTTTTTCCTGATAGTTATATCGTACATCTCGCAGCTTATCCATCTGTTCCTTAGCATGTAGTTGATCCAGTTACGGAGCACCCGGTCAACATAAAACTGGTCTAGGGATTGGATAAGGGTATCAGTGTGCACGTTATTGAAAGCGCCTTCGATGTCAATGCATACTGCCAGTGTATACAGTTTGCTATCGAAAGATTCACTTATGTAGTGGACAACTTCATTTAAAGCGGTTTCCACCGATCGTCCCTTTACATAAGCATGCTGCTTATATTTAAGGTCATTGTATGGTATGCTGCTTTTAACCATGCTATCGACTATCCGTTCCAAGGTTTTAAGTAGGAAGGACGTAAGACTTATCGGTCGATAGGACTTAGGTGTCGCATAGCTAGGTTTCCCTGGTTTGGGTATAAATATTACCTTTGCATCCTGCCATTTAACTGGGGTATATGCCAATTTTAAGCATGCAGTGAATATCTGTGACAGATGTACGGAAACCAGTCCCGCCTCCATCTGCAAAAGTGCCGGGAAAATTCCATCCGGCCCTGCAGCTTTATAGGGAGCAAAGCTCTTGATTGCCCCTTTAACCATGTCAGTTGTAATAACTATTTCCGTGTTACCCTCCCCTTCCTCCAATATCGGTTCATCTATGTTATTCGATATACCGGGTGGGAAATGAGAATCCATTAGGAGTTTCATTGTCTCCTCCATATCCTCAAGCCTCCTGCCCGTGTCATCGATCATAGATTCCGGTTGGACATGAGTTTTGGATAGGAATTTTTTTATCTTCGATACGTCATTTACGCTATCTACCTGTTCACAGAAAAGTTTCCAGGAGTCTCGTTTGGCTTTTCGAACGATTTTCTTATATTCACCAAGTTTATTACGATACTCATCCCAGTATACTGCGGTCTTTTTACGCCGTGCCCGGTTAAATAGTTTGCGAAGAGTCTTCCCAAGGTTCCGGATCTCCCCAGTTACCCAGGGTTTTTCCTGGGCAGATCTCCGCTCTCGCAGAGGGCAGCTGTCCTCGAACGATTCAACCAGGGCACTTGTGAACGTTTCCACTTTGGCATCTATATCCTCTTTATTTCGACATTGAAAAGTATCCTGACCTAAACGGTTCTTTAGTAAGGCCCCGAACATTGTCCAATTAGTTTTAGACTTATTCCGAAACTTTATCGGCTTTGGTGGTGGCCTTAGTATTTTGAATCTTATGTACCGATGATCAGAAAAGGAGTGCTCGTCCGAAACTCTCCAATCCTGAATTTCGTTTATAAGCTCTTCTGAACATATAGTTATATCTAATACTTCTTCTCTGATTCTATTGACGAAGGTAGCTTTATTACCTAAGTTCAATGTTATCAAGTCTTTAGTATTAAAGAAATCCATGAGGGCTTGTCCCCTGCGATTGGTGTTTGTACTACCCCAAGCTACATGATGCGAGTTGGCATCACAACCTATTACAATTTTCTTATTTTCCCTTTGTGCCTCTTCAACCAGTTTCATCAGATCCGACGTTGGTGGTAGGGTCGGAGAATCGAAAGGCAGGTAAATAGATGCAAGGAATATGTTGCCTCGACCTTGCTTCAGCACCGTTGCATCCGATGTTGATAATCCTGTTGAGAGGAGAAAACATAAGTTCTTGTGACATAAGATACATGTTCTCGGGCGAGATCCTGTATCAGCGTAGAAAAGTTGGAAATTTACGTGATTTAATCCAGAAACCTTGTTGCGAATCGTCCAAGGTTCCTGGATTAAAGCTATATGTATTTTACCTGTGTTGATTTTAGCCATCAGAGCGTTGGTAGCTGTCTCGCTCCGATGGAGGTTTATTTGGATAACCTCAATCATGGTCATCCATTAAACTGTCTTCCAGCGAGTTGGTGGTCACCTCCTCGCTCTTTGGATTTGACTCCTCCGGATAGCCTGAAGTGGCTACTAATGCAGTGAGTACTGTTGATGGCACTGCGGTGTCCTTATCAGGCATAGGAATAGCAGTATTTTTAATAGACACATTCCCAATTCTGGAGAGCATTGCTGTTCTGTCTTCTGGCGGGTGAGTGATTTCCTCCTCGCTTTTAGGATTTGACTCCTCAACATTGCTAGTACTTGCTAATGATGCTTTGGGTACTGTCTTAGGTGTTTTAGTGTCCTTGTCGGGGCCGGTTTTGACAGCCCTTTCAATCGGCGCCTTCCCAATTTTGGGAAGGGCAACTACACTTTCTTCTGGCGAGTTAATGGTAAATTCCTCGATTTTAGGATTTGACTCCTCAACGTTATCAGTAGTGGATACTGTGGTCTTAGGTTTTTTAGTGTCCTTTTCGAGGCTTGTTGTAACAGCCCTTCCAATCGGCACCTTCCCAATTTTGAATATGACAGATTTAGAGGCGAAGTAAGCCCTACCTTTATTCTTGGAAAGACTAGCCATGGATTTCTGGTCGATACCTATTACAAATAAAGTTCCCTCAGGTTCTTCTTTCCTGTAAAAGACATCCCATTTTTCCACGGCCAGCTCAGCATTTTGACCTCCAAGAATTTCCAGTATACGTTCATTAGCCAGTTTACTGCCCCATCCTTTTATGTAGACAGTGGACTTTAGGAGCACCGGAAGCTCGCTCTTCTTTGCCAGTCCCAGCCTAGCGCCGTCCCAGGGAGGAGGGATACTTTCCACCAAGTTCTTTAGGGTGCTAACACATTGGTGAGATGCCAACCTCATCAACATCACGCCCATGCTGAACTCGCAGCTCTCGCTCTCTATTGGTTGTTTGCCCTTTGAAGCTATTGCATGGTCCACTATCTTATTGTTGACCAGGTCTTCTATTTTACTCTGTTGGTCTATTGGAATTTTGCCTGTCGGATTACCGGCATCGTAAACTGCATAGCAGAGATCGTCCCGGTGCCTACTTCTGGCAACTTTGGCGTAAGATGGCGGCTCTTTACCTTTTCCTCCGTCTAGCTTCTCCTTCCTCGTTTTTCGGGGCTTCTTTTGAGATTCCCTTACCTTCGAGGTTGATTTCGCCGACGTGTTCGTCTTCGGAATATCTGGCTTGGCGTTGTCACCCTTACTCGCAGGATTCTCACTTGAGATTCCTTTGAGTGAAGTATGGCTTGGCTTCGACTGTGTATTAGAAGACGGGGAGCTCTTTTTCTTCTTAGGCTTATTCTCAGTTGTCAACTCCTCGGGAGACCTGATCCTTTTTGCCTCAGATCTTGTGAGAGAGTCCGATTTTTCCTTTGGAGTGTCGTGGGATTGACTAACTATGATTTCCTGAAGCATCTTTTTCAACTTCCTCCTCTGTGCTCCAGAAAGTCTTTTCTTAGTAATAGGTAGTTTAGCTATGCTATCACTCACCTCTTTCACCATTTGCTCTACTTCATCCTTTTTGGGATTTGCTATAATGGTATTATTATTATTATCATCTGAGGATTCAGAGTCGGAACCCTCACCTATATTTAAAGGCTGAGGTAGCTTAGAGCTCTCTCCGAGTACATCCTTCTCTTTCACCCCTATATTTTTGCCAGCGGCATGCTGTACACTTGACGCATTGTCCGCCACGGAGGCCAAGGTACCCACCTCCGTAGTAGTATTCTGCTCACGATTGCAGGATGACGACGACACGTGACTCGCGAGTAGATCAACACTTGCCGCCGGTACTGGGTTATTTAGGCCCTGCACCGTAACTTTTATCTTTTTATTTTTATTTTCCATATTTGTTTTTTTTTTTTTTTTTTCCAGTTTTTTGGTCCGCGGGGAATATAATATTCCCAGGTGGTGGACAATCTGCCCTCCCTCAGCTTAAGTGAAATTAAAGCTGGGAGAGGACAGATGGTCCATCACCACCCCCTATCCGCCACCCGGGGACGCGCTCGGTAGGAAAAATCTGGAAAACTCCCCCGAGAATTAAATACTAAAATCGGAAGAAACTTTCCGCGCTTTTAAATAAGTTGGTGGAAGATTCAAGGAATGGGTCAGTTGACTCTTCGTATGTGTTAAATTTTTAACGTTAGGTGTGGGGAACCTACGGGAAATGTATTTAGAAAGGTCTAGTGAACACTACGTGAGCATATTACACTCAAATCTAAAGATAAGTGCCTTAGAAATGGACTTGGGAAACTTCATATCACGGCAAGATAATAAGCTTAAGTACTTGATAAAGTTAAAAAATAACATTTATGTAGGAAAAAACACCGGAAAATTGGAATGTCCTGTTCAGAGCACCGCCCTAAATCCAATAGATTAATTTTGGACCACAAATTGATCAAAAAATTCCGATGAAATAGTGAATAAAATTGGATTCCTTTTGAAAATAATCGTATGCGGGAAAACAAGAGGAGGGGAAGGCGACTGGGAATAATAATGGTAAAAAAAATGCCAAAATGGCTTAAGTAGATCCAAATATTCAAATCAGAACCAAAATAGATAAACAATTTTGATATACAAGAAATTTTAACAATGATACATAAAATTTACAGTTTATTTTGTCCGACAAAAAAAGTGAATTTACTTTAATTTTAAATTTTATACAGAATCATTTTAAGTACAATAATTTTGTTTTATTGTTATTTTTGTAGCATTGTACATTTGTTTAATGCAATACATTAGAATCAACAATAAAATCGATTTTGAATTTTTGGTTAGTTAGGGCCGTTTGCGTTTCAGATGACAATATCTAGACTAGAATCAAAATTTAGTTAAATCAGGGATTCAAGTGTTGACACGAAGTAGATTGGACTATTTTTATTTTTCTAATTTTTTTATAATATCCTTATTTTTGTTTTAAACATCGTTTAAACATGCCGATTACATTATTATTTTTTTTTTTATTTTTAGTCGTCATTGTGGACGTGTAGTTTGCTCAAAGTGTTCCAATAACGATGTACCTATATTGAAGTTTGGTATTAATAAGCCAGTGCGTGTTTGTGGCGTCTGTTTTGATGTGTTACAAGGTGTAAATGGAAATTTGCAATAGAAAGAAGAGAAACGAATATTTGCGTGATGTTCTTAAGCCATATTTCTTTTACAATAAAACCCGTTTTTTACGCTACAGCACAATATAATATTAAGCTGATCAGTGCATTCCTTAGTTATTCTTAAATATGTTATTTAAATATTAAAGTAAAATGTAATTTTATTTATGTTATTTTATGTATGATTTAATCGAAAGATAACAAAAAATATTACAATATTTAAAATGTTATATAATTTTAAGAAAACTAAACTACACTTTAAGTGATTGAAATATTAAATGTTTATACTCTCGTATCCATAGCCGTACGAATTCATACATACATATATGGAATATAAATATTGATGATACATTTCTTTTTCATATTTTTCTTTCTATTTTGAGTACACATATACTACATACATACATATGTTTGTTTGAATATTGGATAGATATGGTCCTTGTATATAATGTAATCTTATTATTTTAAGACAAATTCTATTTAAATTGTCTTTGATGTTTAATATACACTCACTTAAGTTTTTATCATTTCTGTTTATCAAAAACAAATTTTAATGTGTTTATTATTACCACTACTAAACTTTAACTGAATACGAAAAGAAAAATAAATTTTACAACATAATTTTATGTGTTTAAATAGCAGTTCTTTTATTCACACACATTTAGAATATACATACATATTATCACAATACTTTTTTTTTAATATACAGTAAACTGTAAAGGAGAGAAAAATTACAAGTCTTTGTAAAGAACACAATAGTTTTATATACTTAGTTAAAAAAAAAGATAAATTATAAGTTTTTCGTTTTAAATTCGAGTAAATGTTCCATCAGTATATACATGAATTTTACAATATAGAACCGAACGTCTCTAGTATCTAAAAGCACTTTTAAATTCACTAGTATATGCATGATAAGTTATAGTTTTATAAATATAGCAAAGCACTTAATAACGCTATCACAGTCAGTGAATTCGTACTGAGTAGTAACTGTTTTGACGAATTGCACAAGTTTCCTCGGCAGTAACAAAGAGTTTTCAACGAAGCAGCAATTGTATTTTCTTTAATATCACCGCAGCCTTCTTCGTAGACTTCTTGCACTGAATGCTCCTGATGCCATCGACCGTTATTGAAGACCTTAAATTAAAAAAAATATATATATTTTTTATATATACGTACATACATACAATGGGGGGGAAATAGATACGGTTATATTTCGGATAAAAAATGTATTGTCATCCAAAAACATCCCATTAGAATTTTATAGATAACTTAACATTTTTAATTAATGAATTTTATTGTTTCTTAATTTTGTTTAATAAATTTTTAAAGTGGGACCTCCGATTCAGCCATCTGGTATTACACTACTAAATAAAGTGGTGAAAAACCCAATATTAACGAAGAACCATATAAATATATATTACCTAATGTACCCTGTAATGAAAGTAGATTTAAATTTCAATTGAGATATTAATTAAATTATAACGGGTATTTTTTGGATGACTATAAATTTTTCACACGAAATATAACTGTTTCTATTATTTTTTCCGCCACTTTATGTATATCATCATGCCATTCATGCGCTGAATGAGTTACTCTCATGTGTTTATTAGGGGAGTTTTTTTCTGTATAATTTAAAGTGTGGGATGTAATAATGTTACACTTTATATTAGTCATTAGTGTAGAGTAGAGCAGTGCTTTTCCGTAAACTTTAGAACTACATACTCTATTTAATAAATTATTCCAATTTCAAATACATATTTATTTACCGATATTCTACATTTCAATTCGAATCGAAAATTGTTCCCAGGTGGTGGACAGTCTGCCCTCCCTCAGCTTAAGTGAAACTATAGTTGGGAGAGACAGATTGTCCATCACCGTCCCTATCCGCCACCCGGGGACGCGCTCGGTACTGGAAAAAACTGGAAAAAAACTCCCCCGAGTCACCTTGATTAACGAAATTAATTTTTGTATTGTAATTATTCTCTACTAATAAGACGAATATTTTTCAACAGAAAAATAAAAATAATGAAGGAGAGAGTATTGTTCCAAATATCAATATACAAAATTCTGTTTGCAGCAAAACAGATTTAAAGTCCAACAAAAGGGTCGAAAACAGAAACCAAAGTATTCTATAGAATGGAGCTGTACTAAAAACGGATTTTTTTTCAAAGTTTATGGTATGGTCTCTCAAAAATTTGATGTGATGGATGATTCAGCACTGCTCTCGTTTAGAAAAGTCTCTGGATTAAAAATTTGTGTATTCATTACATGACTAAATAGCTCGAGCTGTAGTTTTCGTTTCTCAAAATTCCGAAAAATAACTTTCTAACTAAACATGTAAATATGTCAATATGCATGCATACGTATGTATGCATATTAAGTATATTAAGTCGGCCCCTTAAAATGTTATTCATATTTCCAATTAAAATGAAAATTTAATTAATTTTAGTATATCGTTCATATGCTACAAGAGGTTATTTCGGTAATAAATTTTAAACATAATAAATAAAGTAACACAAATCTGAATTTTGAGTTATGCCGATCTTATATATCATATATCAATATAAAAATTCTATTTTTGTACTTTAATATTTTTAAGAGATAAGTGATAAATGCTGACTTACATATCACTAATCTTTAGGAAAATTAAGGTACAAAAATTTTATTTTTACATTTTTTAAAATAATATAATCTTTTTAATTGCAAATATAGTTTTTTTTTTTGTTTCATACAAATAGGGGTAAATTAATATACACATATATATAAATTTATGTTTATCTTATATTATGAGTCATTTTGAATAATTTTAATTTTACATACTTGTTTTGTATCCTTTTGCGGGGCACACCCACGTGTAAATGTCTCTTGTTGCTGGCCATTTTGTAGATGTAGTGTTGAAATTGTTTTAAGACACATCGTGGAGTAGGGACAATCAACTATGTATTCGTCTGATTCATCGAATTTTGAGCACATTGGTGTAATAATTGTGGCATTTTTTGAATATGAATAGATTTTTTCAACTGTCACAGCACATTTAAAACATTTGATAGCACTTGAGGAACCTTTAAGTAAGAAATTAAAAATATTTCACATTAAAACAGAATTTTTGTTATATGTATTTGCAAAAACTATTTTGAAAAAATTGCTAATGACGAATGTAAAAATATTTAAAAGATCTTCCAAAAAACACAAACAACAAAAAAAACAAATAACTTGAATCATTGAAACATCATTTTCGAATTATTGAATTTGCATTGGTTCAATAATTCAAAACACTGGCATAAAAACGTGATCACCATTGACACGCTAATGTTAAAATCATGCATGTACCAGTAAGAAGTTACATAAGAAAGTTGTAGTTTAATCAGAGGTATAAGTGATGACGAAGTGGCTCGATTCAGGTGCATGATTTTAACATTTCGAATAATAGAACCAATGCAAATTAGATGATTCGAAAACGATGTTTCATTGATTCAATCTATTTGTTTTGTATGTATTTTTTGGAAGATATTTTTGAGAAAAATATTATAGTGGAAAGATATTAAAATAGTATTAATAATCAAAATTATTTATAATAACACATAAATCTCGTTTTATTAAATTAAAAATTTTATTTAATTTTTTAATTTTTAATGAATTTTGTTAAATGCGGAATGGGTTGCATTTAGGAAGACATTTAGAATGAGTTATATTAGCAATCCCAGCAAAAAAAATGTTGAAGTTGTTCAAAAAGAAGGGATATATCGAGGGACTATATTCAATAGTCTCTATCTAAAATAACACAAGTTTTCAGGAGAGCAAAAAAACTGTTTATTTAGCTAGTTCGTGAAGATTTTTGATTTTTTTCTTCTACAATATATTTTTAAGGCCATATTCTAAATTGTTATATAAAAAGAATTAAAAATTTTGCATTATTTGCAGAATTATTCACAACTTTATATCAGATAGAGCTTTTTTTCTACGAAATTTTTATTTACAACCTTCAGATAGACAGTTTTTCATAGAAATATAAATTTTTTTATTTGATTTAATATCAATTAATATAATATTTTATGCAATTTAATGAAGTAATATAAACCAAATTGTTGAAAAAGCAGCAGATTATAAGGTTTTGGTCCAAAATCAATGTTATATGGTTAAACACGGAATAAAATTGATCAAATTAGTATTATAATGTGCGATATCTCGAAAACTATTAAACCGTTTTCAAATATTTTGCGGATTTGTGTCCAGCATGTCCAAATTAGTAAAAGCACTTGTTTTGCAATAGAAAATTATCCAAAATAATAGAGTTTGAAGCAATTTTTGAATAAGATAGAGAGTTTTTCATTCAGAATTTTTCTTTTTATAAGATAGAGAAATTTAAAAATTGCTATAAAATTGCCAAAAAATATTTTTTTCTTTTGAAATTTATGCCACTGATGCGGGATAGTTTGCTGGATATTTTGCCATCAAAATCTTATTTTCATAAAAATGACAGATAGAAACTATTGAATATAGTCCCTCGATATATTTTCATGATTTCTTTAGTACGTATTATATTTAATGCGTTTAAATACATAAATTTTTCATAAGTAAAGGCATGAAAAATTCCAGCCAATTCAATTTATTTTTTTTTTTGCTTGGTACTGTAGGAATTGTAATATTTGACAATAGGATTTGAGGGAAATGTTCATTTCATACAATAAATATCAAAAATAACATTAGCTTTGTTCCTTTACTTGTCAAGTTTGCAGGTTTTTACCAGAAATTGTAAAAGAGAACAAATTTGAGCAATTAAAATTATTTCCTCTTTGCCAGAACTTGCAGGTTTTAGCCAGAACATTTTTTTCTGGCAAATAGAAAAAAAAATTGTCAAATAAATTATTTGTTTAAAAAAATACATTGAAAACAAAAAATGTTTGATATTTTTGATTTATTTTCATAAAAAAGTATGTGTGATTGTAGTTTTTCAATTTTATTTTAATTTTAATAGAAATTTATATGAATAAACTTCAATACAAATTTATTGAAAGAGAAATTTTGTTTTTTCTGTTCCCGTCATGGTAAAAATATCATATTTTTATCATGGTTCCCGTACTTTTTATAAGTACGAAGAGAAAATTCATTAATTCTCTTTAGCCAGAAAAGTTCTGGAGCAAAGCTATTAATTTTGTTAAATTTTTGTATTTAATATTTGTTAAAATTAGTATTTTTAATATCTTACATCCCCACAGAAAATTTATAGCTTACTACATTGATATTGTGTTGCTTATTTTGTATTCGAAAGTGCTTACAAACTTACACACACTCTGGCTTACTTTACACAGGGTATGGCCGCTTGAAAATGGCACACTAACTGATATACTTGGTTTGCGATATTGTGTGTAGTTTATACTTTTTTTATAATATACTTGTGTGTGGAAATGTAGCTATTCCTACATTCTTACCGATATACCTAGTAAGTAAAATTGTTTCCACAGCACCTTTCTAGCTGGAACACAAGTGTATCAAAAAGTGTCTACAACAACTTTCTAGGTTAAATACATGTGTATTAAGAAGTATCTAAATATGTATATTTTTTAAAAAATGCTACACAAATACATGTATCTACAAATTCATTCATAAGTATAAGGCCATTCCAATTATCGCTAGATCATGATCCTAATTTTAAGCAATAAATTTTGCTTAAAATTCATCTAAACATTAAAAAAATGTTGATCCAAAAAATATTTTTCAATAAATGAAAAATTTTTTGTTGATTAAATAACAGCACACTTGATTTTTTATATTTCAATTTTCTGTTCTCATATACAATGTTAATCACAAGTATATTAAGATGTAATGCAACAAAATTTTATTAAAAATTGAAACTTCATATCCAGATTTTATATACAAGTAAATCAAATTATAAGTAACACAAAGTAAGGCACACAACATTGGTTACAATTCCGAGTACTCTGAAAATTTTCTGTGGGGATACTAAGAGAAGGAAAAAACAAAGTTGACTGACTGCTTAACGAATTTTAAAATATAATGGGTAGTTTTACTCTGAATGAATTTTAATGCAATTCAAAATCAGTTATTAATGTTTTATTTTTTATCAATATCACGCTAAAAAATAATTTAAATATCATCATCATCATCATCATCATCATCATCATATATATTAATACGCAAAGCCAAAACGATTGGGAACATTTTCCGGCCCTATTACTTGACCGATTTTCTTGATTCTTTTTTTGATGAATGCAGATTCGCGAGCCTCACTGCAGAATCTATATGATCAAAATTGGTGCAGTATTTTCGGAAATATAAGCGTTTAAAGTTTCTACCAATACACAATCACACAAACATGTGCTTGAATTAAAAAATAGAAAGCAAAACAACAACACTGCTTTTTTTTCATTGTAGAAATAAAGAGAGGAGAGTGTAAAAACATGTTACTTCTCTGTTGATGGTTTATTTTTGTATTTTGCAAATTGCAATGATATTTTTTGTTGTTGTTTTTAATAAGATTTTTGTAAACTAATAAGTTTACAGACAGGCTTAGACAAAGCGAAAATATGATTTTATTGCTTTTTATTTTTAAAAAGTGTAAAGTGATAAATTTTGAATGTAATAATGATATATTATTATATTACTGATGTAAGATACAAGAGGATGATGATGTTTGACCTGGGAAACATTGGTGGGACAACAATTCTACATAAATGTTAGTTTTTATTGATTTTAAAGATTTTAATGATGGACAAAAACAAATCCTGTTAAAATATAAGTAGCGCAGTGAGGATTTGATGATATTCTTCTTTTTCGGGTTATTCTAACCGATTAGGAAAAAGGCGGTTATTGAAATTGTAGTGTAAAGTGAAAACTGTAGTTTGTGTAGGCGATGGTTACTTATATGTTTTATAAAATAGAAAAATGTTGAAACGGGTCAAATACAAATCATGGTTGATGGCTGCCCTTACTTAGGGTGGTATTAGAATAAAATACATGTCGTCTAATACCACCTTTAGCAATTTATCGTTTATTATTCATTTACTCGCTATTAAACTTACATATATTAATATAAGGCTGGAATTTATTAAGTACTTAAATAATTATGAAAAATTAAATAACTAAATCATGGACAAACTCTTGAAGTAAAGAGACGTTAAAGTCTTATTCTCCAGATACAAGAATCTATCCCTGTTGCAAAATCTCTCTTGCCTATGCACTTCTACGCGAAAGCTAATAGAATGCCTATTAAAAGGTTTTCGCTTAAAGGCATATAAGTAGTACAGCTTCATAGAATATATACTATTAAATTCGATTAAAATACATTTAAAGCCAAATGAGTAGTAAGTCAGCTGAAAGAAGTCTTTATCGAGTGTTATAAGGGAGAATTTATACAACATAAACCTGAAGGATGGACTTTTTATACTAAATACAGTAAAATTAATTTATTTCTTACAAAGATAATATATACTATATATACCCCTGTTCCAAAATCCCATTCCGATCTAAAATGGAGTTATTTTAGTAAATATATTTATTAAAACTTAAAAAAACAATAATTTAAAACATCCCACTTTAAAAATTGAAAGTGGTTTCATTCCAAAAAAGGTCTTTTTACTTTATTCAAAAAACAAAAACTCGGAAATAATTCCACTTTTGATCGGAATGAAATCCTTTTACAGTCCTGATAGCAATAATTAAAAAATTGAATTTTAAATAAAATTTTGTTAGATCATAATTTGCAATGTACTTTTGAAGGACTACTTCAAGTAACCTTCTGCGGAAATTCATAGTTACAAAAGATAAAAATACAGAAGATATGTTGAATTTTGGTTATAAAAATCTATGTCCAGTTTTGAAAAAAAGCTAATAGGTTTGGATTCTATGCTCTCTTGAGAATATTAATCTATTTATGTTTTTGTTATCTGTCAGCTAAAAAAAAAACTTAAAAACAAATTTGGATAGTTTCATAAACAAATAATAATTTTTCGAATTCAATTGTTACAGGCCTATTCAAAATATTTTTTAGGGGTTTGTAATTTTCTGATTCCTCATAACAACAGTAAAGTAAAGAATTACAATTTCACTTCCAAATCAAATAAAAGATACATTCCGCCTATAAATAATCTGTGTTAAAATCAACCATTCTGTAGGTCTTTTTTTTTTTTTTGGTGGGATATACAAATATAGGTTGAATAATATTACAGGTTACAAAGGAATAGTGCTGGGCAGGTTCGACATTGTTTACGACAAGGGGTATGGATGATTGCTGGAGGAATTGGCAGATTGTTAAACATAGGGAAATATCATATTGTAAGTTTTGCATAGATTTTATGAACATTTATATATAGGATAAAAAATCGAAAAAAGAAATGTTCATTGTTTTTGCTTTAAAAAAAAGTTCAAATATTTTTGAAAAATATGTTGCATAAATAATTTTAGAACTTAGATTTTAAACTTCTTTCAGAATTTTAACCAAAATTTTTCCCATTTTCTAAAAGAATACGTTGATCAAAGAAAGTTATACACTTTGATAATAGCAATTGAAATCACTTTTTTCAGTCATTTGAACTATAAAAGTAGGGTTTTATTTTGTAGCATAAGTATGCAATCTTCCCTTCAATGATTCCGGCCGAATTTCGGCAGCGGGGCGAACTCTAGTTAATAATTAATTTGTAATACCTTTAATAATGCATTTTACAATAAATATAGTGCGCCAATGAAAATTCGCTTGAGAATCATCGAATGTTCATTGGTTGTAAACAGTCATTTGAATGCCGAACTATTTTTCCAAAAAAGAACACATGCTCGCCAATGACACGCTAATGTTAAAATCAAGCATGTTTCACCTAAATATGAACCAGTTCATTATCAGTTAAATCCATGTATTTTTTTTTGTGGTATTAATTTTATTAAAGCTGACAATGCTGATGCCGCATGTCGCGTACATTGGCCCTGTTCTATAAATAGATGAGAGAGAAAATCTTTGTCCCCCTATAAAGCCTAGTCGAAGAAATGACTAACTATTTCCCTTGACAAAACATAGTAGACTGCGAGGGTTAGTACCCGCAATATCCCCCATTTCGTCATGGATCCTATTGCCTAGCCATTTCAGGCAGAGATTCTGTATCCTGGGACAGTAGCAAATTATATGCCTGATCGACTCTACTTCCTCTTCATCTTTGCATAACCTGCAATAGTCCCCGTTAGCATCGCTATCAGAATCCTTAGACTGCATTATTCCACTATAACAAGTTTAGGTCATAGGGCCTTTGATACTTTGCAAACCAATCTACTATTCCAGCACTGGTTTATTATGTCTCGTATTCTTACGAATATGAGCCTACAATAATGACAAATGGGTGGTTTTACCATCCTTTCCCTATCATCTATATCAAGATTCGAACCTAATCTAGCCAGTTCGTTCGCAAACTCATTACAATGCACATTACAGTGCCCCGGCACCCAACACATTCTAATGACAAACAGACTCATAATGTTCCTAAGGGCATTTCTACAATATATAACCATGCGCTAATGTACCTAATGTAACATAATTTCGATGTCAATTTGCATCGTTAGGTAAATCTATTTCCAACATTTTCTATATGTTTTCTAGATATTTTTAGAACTAGTGTTACTAGTAATTTTTAAACACATAATGTTAATTAGAACATTAAGATGGTATAGCAATGTTTACAGTTGGGAACTAGTGATTTTTGTACTAGTAAAATATTAGTTTGGCGCTAGTTCCATTTCCTACAGCGATATTTGAAATTTGATAGATCTATATAAGACTTAGTATGACGCATTATGTGTAGCCCTCAGTTCAAAAAACGACACTACTTCATACAAAAATATAATGTATACTATTTTTATTCTGGTAAATAGTTTAGGTGTAAAACACGGATATCTATGTACATATCTATGACACGTGCGAACTTACCTGTAAATATAATTTGTATAAGCAACAGAATAAGAATTACTTTTGCTACAATATTTGTTGTAAATATTTGATTTGATTTCAACGTTATATGCACCATTATAGATTTTCAGTCTTTATATTTTTGATATTCTACTTTTCTACTTTGCGATTATGATACTAAAATAGGCTATTGTATTGGCAATTTCTTGAGTTGTGAAAGTATGTTATGGAAATATTTATTGTATATTCTTTGTTTATCATGGGGTTTTCCTCTTATAAGACTAAATTATATACATAGATTCTACAATGTGTACACGTACAACCAATTTTTGAAAACCAATTCACATAAAATTCAATTCATTCACTATAACAATATTAATTGCATGAGTAGGATTTACACATGTACTATATATGTATGTAGATTCATATGAAGGTTTTTATTCATATGGACGTGTAGAAATAATTTAAACTTTACGTAAATGTACCGTAAAATATTTTAAATCTTTTAGATAGAATATATCCGTTAGATTGTAGTGACACTCACTCATTCACCAGCTAGATACATTCTTAATACTAACACGTTCTATGTATAGGAAAACAACAAATGTAAAAACAAAAAATAACACGAAACAAGAATATCTAAAGAAATTGTGAGAAACAAAGAAGAAAAATTAATCCAATAAACACCACACAAAAAATAAACTGAAAGAGGTCAATGCCAATTATTGATATTTTTCCGTTTTATATAGCAATTGTTGTTATCGTTGTTGTTAATGATGTCTTTTCTTTTTTTAATTTTAATTCTTTTATTTATTGATAATTTCTTTGATGTAAATTATTTTCACAACCGGAAAAAAGTTTTATTTACTAGATGAATAATGAACAAAATAAATTTTATAAACCACTTTTAAATTTTTTAAACAATGAGTAACTGAACTGTTCCGATAAAATTCCATTCAATGGTAAAATAAAATATTAATCACATAAACGTACTACATATATTTGCTTTTCCTTATTACTATTATTGTTCAGAAAAATTTACTAGATTAATATGCAGTGACATACAACTGTCTAATATAATAGTGCTTGTCGTTCCAAAAATACATCATTGTTGTTGTCAATTTGCCACCACCTTGTTATGTGTGTTCTACTACTTCTTTTTAGGGTTCTATAGTTGAAACGAAAAGTCGACTTTTCGACTTTTTTCGTTTAGTTAAAAGTCGACTTTCGACTTTTTGCATTTTATGAAAAGTTGATTTTCGACGCACATAAAGCCGGAGGTCCACACTACGCGTCTTCGCGTCAAAGCATTACGCGCTTTTCATACCTCCTTCGCGTTCTACGCTTCAAGTTACATGCGACGCTTTTTAAGCATATATTTTTTGTTTTATTTTTAAAAAACTTCGCGTTTTTCTACAGCTTTAATTAATTTTTCATCATTAAACTCATTTTATTTTATTAAAATTTTTAAATACGCATTAAATAAACAATATAAAATGTCAAAATCAGCTGACATGTTCGTGTGCCGCTTGTGACGCTTATAAAAGTAGAAAGTAGATCTACTTTAAGCATTCTACGCGTCAAGGCATTCTACGCTTTTGTGCTTGTAACTTTTACCATACAAATACATTGATTATATTTTTTTGACAGACGCATAGAATGCGAGAAAGCGTAGAACGCGTAGTGTGGACCAGAGATACAAGCCGAGACGGCTCAAATCGGCGGCGGCTGGCCACCGGTAATATTTAGCAAGCCGCGCCGCCGCCGACTTCTTTCGGCTCAAAGGATAAGCCGGCTTAAACGTAGCCGCTGATAAAGATTGGAATCGCACATGTATTTCAGAAAATGATTTCACCAATTTGAACAGAGTTGCCACTATTTTAAATTCTTATGGCAAATTCAAAAGAGTTGCCACACAATATTGTGCTAATATTAAAATAGTGATAACTACTATAATAATGTCCATTTTCTAAAGAAAAAACTTATATAGAGACAGGTTTCTATATAACAGACTATTATACAGAGATTTTTCAATATAATAAACGCTTATAAGGTCAATTTCTGAAGAAAACGTTAAATTGAGCCGACAATTTAGCCGCCGCCGATATTTTCTAATATAAGCCGCCGCCGCCGACCTAAAATGGTTGCGCCGCCGCCGCCGATCATTTTGCATCGGTTTGTATCTCTGGTGTGGACCTCCAGCTTAAAGAAAACAACCCGACGGAAAATAAAAAAAAACCGTAACAGCTGTTTTATCAAAATAAACATTTTTTTGATGTGGTGAGTTTTTTTTACAAATATGTGTTTCTGCACGTGGAAAAGACGCAAAAACTCGTTTTCAATATTTACATTTTCAATACGTGTTTATACACGTGGAAAAGATTAAAAAAAAAATGATTTTCATGATTTACTAAAAAAAAAATATTTTTGATCAATTAAATATGTATATAAATGTGGAAAGGAACAAATCTTATAAAATATAAATATATTTGGGATTAAATCGTTACAGAATGCCTTTTAATAAAAAACATTCAAAATATATATATATATATATATATAGAATATGATATATAATGCTATCGGACGATCTTGTGCACGATAAAAACCTATATAGAACTTTAAGTTGGAAGTGTAGAAATCGGATGGCATACATTTTTTTCCAGATTTCATCGTTCTAGGGTGTGTACTACAAGAACAAACTTATTTTTACATAAAATTTTATTATTGAAGTATATAGAAAATCATATATAACTGCTATCGAACGATCTTGTGCACGATAAAAACCTATATAGAACTTTAAGTTGGAAGTGTAGAAATCGGATGGCATATATTTTTTTCAGGATTTCATCATTCTAGGGGGTGTACTACAACAAAACATTTTTTTTACAAAAAATGTTACTATGGCCGTATATATAAAATGATATATAACTGCTGTGGCAACTCTAATCTATTTTAAAATACTATGTTATATATAATTATTTGAAATTTGAATTTAAAAAGACGGTATTGAAAATATTGTCATTCATATACATTTTAGAATTGAAAAACAATAATTTAATAAAATATTATTAAAACTGAAAATTATAATTCGTTGGTATTTTATCAAGTTATTACATTGGCGACGAGAGATAAATATCTGGGTAGCGGAAAGAAAAGTTAAAACTGGTGACTGCAGACTCATTAAATTGGTGAAAATCACATTAGATTGTGTCATTTGGTTAAGCATTAAATTGCTAAGAAGTCCTAAGAGTGGATCTTCAGTTTGTAAAATACATTAAATTGTGGAATTGAAATCACATTCAATTGTGTAAGAGGTTGCACATTAAATTGTGCGGTTGAGATAACATTAAATTGTGAAATCGATAGCACATTCAATTGTGCATGGACATATAGCATTGGCAAGAATAATTTTTTTTTTTTTTTTTGAGAACAAAGATGTCGGTTATAACCCCGTTTCTCTGCGATATTATTGATAAATCTTTAATGCGTGTGGAGTGGGAAAAATGGTTTCGGTCATTCAAATTATATTTGGCTTCGGAAGAAATAGATGATCCAATCAAAAAGAAAAACAAGTTGCTTCATTTGGGAGGACCACAACTTCAAGAAGTTATTTTTAATATACCTGGTGCTTTAGTCGAACACAATCCAAATTATGATGTCGATGTTTTCGCCATATTGGTAACAAAGTTAGATGAATATTTTTCCCCTAAGAGAAATTCGACATTTGAGAGACATTTATATAGAACCCTTGTACCTTCTGATGGTGAGTCTATTAACAAATTTCTTTTACGTTTAAGGCACCAAGTTGCAAAATGTTCATTCGGTTCAACAAAATCGGAAATAGAGGATATATGTATTAAAGACAAGATAATCGATTCATGGGCTCCTATCGAGCTAAGAAAGAAACTGTTAGAGAAAGAACAGAGTCTAGATGATGTAATTGAAGCTTGTCAAGTATACGAACAAATAAATAAACAATCACACAGCATGTTGGCAAGGTCCAATGAAGAGGTAGTAAATAAGATTTCGTCAAGAAAACGATTTCCCCAAAATTCTGAAACTGAGTGTTTTAGATGTGGTCGAAGTGGTCACATTGGCAGCTCTTCGAATTGTCCAGCAAGAAATGCAAAATGCAATAGATGTTCTCTTCTAGGACATTTTGCTATCAAATGTAAGACAAAGATTTCCAAGAGGAGATATGAGGAGAGTGATGAAAAGCGGCGTTACACGAAAATGAACTACGTCAGTTTGATTGCTTTAAAATCAATGACAACAACGAAGGCGATGAGATAATAGAATGCCATATTGGGGGTGAAGTTATGCAAATGGTTATTGATTCTGGTTCTCGATTTAATCTTGTCGGTGAGAAAGACTGGGCCATATTGAAAAATAGGAAAGCGATTGTTTGGAATATACGATCAAACTCTTCAAACCAATTTAAAGCATACGCTTCAGATCATATTCTCAAGGTTTTATGTGTATTTGATGCTCCAATTTCAGTAAATAATAACTCGGAAAAAGTAGCTACGTTTTACGTAATTAAAAATGGAACTCAGTCATTATTAGGTCGTGAAACATCAATAGATCTTAAAGTATTACGTCTTGGTTTAAATGTAAATCGTATCGAAAATGTAAAACCATTTCCTAAAATGAAAAATATTCAAGTAAAACTATCTATCGATACATCTGTAAAACCTGTACAACAACCACTTCGACGTATTGGTATACGTCTCTTGAGGACAAAGTATCAGCTAAACTGGATGAAGCAATTAGTTTGGATATAATTGAACCTGTCCATGGACCAAGTCCTTGGATTTCACCGGTTGTGATTGTTTTTAAAGGTAACGGTGAAATGAGGTCATGCATTGACATGCGGCGCGCAAACAAAGCTATTATGCGTGAAAATTATCCTTTACCAACATTTGAGTCCTTTATGACGAAGTTAAGAGATGCCAAATACTTTTCAAAATTAGATTTTAAGAGTGCTTATCATCAACTCGAATTACATGAGCGCAGTAGGGAAATAACCACTTTCATTACTCATAAAGGTTTGTTTAGATATAAGAGATTGATGTTTGGTGTAAATTCTGCACCTGAAATTTTTCAACGCACGTTAGAAGGACTTTTAGCATCTTGCAGCAATTGTCTTAATTACATAGATGACGTTATTATATTTAGCAGTACGAAAGAGGAACATGATAAGGCAGTTAAAGAAGTAATCGATGTGTTTAAAGAAAACAACCTTGCACTGAATAATGAAAAATGTGTATGGAATACAAAAGTTAAAGTTCTTAGGACATATTCTATCCGATAAAGGTTTCATAGCAGATCCGGAAAAAATTAAAGTAATTACCGAATTTCGAGCTCCAAATACCAAAGAAGAGACTAGAAGTTTTCTAGGATTAATAACGTACGTTGGAAAATTTATTCCTGATTTGGCACATGTTACTGAACCACTAAGAATTTTATTAAAAGCTGATTCAAAATTTGTGTGGGGTCCTGAACAAGAGAATGCCTTCCAACATCTGAAAACACTATTATCTCAAATTCCAAATTTATCATACTTTGATCCAAAAAGAAGAACTCGTGTAGTAGCAGATGCTAGCCCCGTAGCATTGGGTGCAGTTTTGATCCAATTTGATTCTGAAGGCGACCCAAAAATTATATCTTTTGCTAGCAAGAGTTTGTCCGACGTCGAGAAGAGATATTCCCAGACTGAAAAAGAAAGTTTAGCTTTAGTATGGTCGGTTGAGAAATTCTATTACTACTTGGCAGGTCTGGAATTTGAATTGGTTACAGACCATAAACCACTAGAATCAATTTTTAACCCAACATCTAAGCCTCCAGCTCGAATAGAACGGTGGTTATTGCGTTTACAATCATTTAAATTCAAAGTGATTTATCGGTCAGGCAAGGAAAATATAGCCGATTCAGTTTCGAGACTTTGCAAAATATCTAACACAAACTCATTTGATGGAAATTGTGAAAATAACATATTTCAAATTGTGCCAAATTCTATACCGATACCTATTACAATTACCCTTATAGCAAAAAGAAGTGCGGAAGATGAAGAAATCTGCAATAATATAAAACTAATTAAAGATGAGTCCTGGGATTTCAACAAATCAAGTATATATTATCAATTCCGGTTTGAGCTGTCGTCGATTGGCAGTATTCTTCTGCGAGGTACTCGCATTGTAATACCTAAGTCACTGCGCAATAAGGTACTTGAATTGGATCATGAAGAACATCCAGGAGAGTCAGCAATGAAACGCAGACTGAGAGCAAAAGTTTGGTGGCCGCTAATAGACAAAGAGGCCGAGAGTTTTGTTAAGAGTTGTCGTGATCGTTTACTAGTGTCACAAGTAACAAATCCAGTACCAATGCAGAGGCATGCCTTTCCAAATGGTCCTTGGCAATGTGTGGCAACAGATTTACTAGGGCCATTACCCAATAATGAATACGTTTTGGTATTAATAGACTACTATTCGCGGTATCAGGAGGTCGTGTTTTTAACAAATATATCATCCGAAAGAATCATAAAGGCCATGGAAGAGATATTTTGCAGACTAGGTTTTCCCAAATCATTGAGAACTGATAATGGCCGTCAGTTTAGAACAATATTAAGCATATTAAGACGCCACCTTACTGGCCGCAAGCTAATGGAGAGGTTGAAAATATGAATAAGTCATTAGTCAAGCGTTTAAAAATTGCAAGTGCAAATAAGAAGAATTATAAGCAGGAAGTCTATAAGTTTATTCTAATGTATAATGTAACACCTCATGGCACAACCGGAGTTCCTCCATCTGAACTTATGTTTAATAGAGTTATAAGAGACAAAATACCAAGTATTCATGACATAACAGAAGATATGATTGATTCATCGGCAAGAGATTTAGATTGTATTAAGAAACAACAAGGGAAGGAAAGAGGAGATAGAACACGAAAAGCAAAAGAATCAGATATAACTGTTGGAGATAAAGTGCTGCTCAAAAATGTTATATTTCCACACAAGCTTACCACAAACTTTGATGTGACTGAATATGAAGTTGTAGAAAGAAATGGGAATGAAGTGGAAATAGTTGGTAACGGAAAAAGGTTCCGAAGATGCATTAGCCATGTGAAAAAAATTCCATCATCCACTATTTCTGACAATACATCTTCACAAGATGTGGTTTTGTCAAATGTATCGCCATCAACAGTAATCAATACATCAACACCAATTAATACCCTAGCACCGACACTAACTGATGATACTTCAGAAGGATTAACACAACAAGGAGATCCTGTGATGAAATTAAAGCTAAAAAAAATAGGAGGGATGTGGCAATTTTTGAAATTATTTGAAATTTGAATTTAAAAAGACGGTATTGAAAATATTGTCATTCATATACATTTTAGAATTGAAAAACAATAATTTAATAAAATATCAATAAAATATTATTAAAACTGAAAATTATAATTCGTTGGTATTTTATCAAGTTATTACAACTGCTATCGGACGATCCTGTGCACGATAAAAACCTATATAGAACTTTAAGTTGGAAGTGTAGAAATCGGATGGCATACATTTTTTCCGGATTTCATCGTTCTAGGGTGTGTACTACAACAACAAACTTTTTTTTTGCAAAAAATGTTACTATGGCCGTGTATATAAAATGATATATAACTGCTATCGGACGATCTTGTGCACGATAAAAACCTATATAGAACTTTAAGTTGGAAGTGTAGAAATCAGATGGCATACATTTTTTTGTAGATTTCATCGTTCTAGGGTGTGTACTACAACAACAAACTTTTTTTTACAAAAAATGTTACTATGGCCGTATATATAAAATGATATATAACTGCTATCGGACGATCTTGTGCACGATAAAAACCTATATAGAACTTTAAGTTGGAAGTGTAGAAATCGGATGACATGCATTTTTTTTCCGGATTTCATCGTTCCTGGGTGTGTACTACAACAACAAACTTTTTTTTTACAAAAAATGTTGCTATGGCCGTATATATAAAATGATATATAACTGGTATCGGTGGATCTTGTGCGCAATAAAAACCTATATAGAACTTTAAGTTGGAAGTGTAGAAATCGGATGGCATACATCTTTTTCCTGATTTCATCGTTGTTGTACTACAGCAACAAACTTTTTTTTACAAAAAAATGTTACTATGGCCGTATATATAAAATGATATATAACTGCTATCGGACGATCTTGTGCACGATAGAAACCTATATAGAACTTTAAGTTGGAAGTGTAGAAATCGGATGGCATACATTTTTTTTCCTGATTTCATCGTTCTAGGGTGTGTACTACAACAACAAACTTATTTTCACATAAAATTTTATTATTGAAGTATATAGAAAATCATATATAACTGCTATCGAACGATATTGTGCACGATAAAAACCTATATAGAATTTTAAGTTGGAAGTGTAGAAATCGGATGGCATATATTTTTTCCTGATTTCATCGTGCTTGGGTGTGTACTACAACAACAACCTGTTTTTTACAAAAAAAAAAATATTATGGAAGTATATAGAAAATTATATATAACTGCTATTGGACGATCTTGTGCACGATAAAAACCTATATATTACTTTAAGTTGAAAATGTACAAATCGGATGGCATAATTCGTTTTGTGGATTTCATCGTTCTAGGGTGTGTACTACAGCAACAAACTTTTTTTATAAAAAATGTGACTATATACGTATATAGAAAATTATATATAACTGCTATCGGACGATCTTGTGCACGATTAAAACCTATATAGAACTTTAAGTTGGAAGTGTAGAAATCGGATGGCATAAATTTTTTTCAGGATTTCATCGTTCTAGGGGGTGTACTACAACAACAAACTTTTTTTCACAAAAAATGTTACTATGGCAGTATATAGAAAATGATATATAACTGTTATCGGACTATCTTGTGCGCGATAAAAACATATATAGAACCTTAAGTTGGAAGTGTAGAAATCGGATGGCATAATCTGTTTGAGATTTTAGGTAGGGTCAACTGTGGAGCGAAATTCAACAGATAAATTTTGTTTCATATAAAAGTTGTTATGTCGAATTTTATAGCTATACATTTTTTAAGCCAGTTATGAGCGGTAGTAATTTCCCGAGGTGGACCTTATATCGGGGATAGGTTAAATTATGGACCGATCCCCTTAAATTTGACAAAACGATTTTGACTCCTTGTTTATGTGGAATTTCTATGCTATATTGGTATTTTTATTACAATTATTGGAGTTAATATCTTTTTCTGAAGGGGAACTTATATGAGGGTAGGTTAAATTTTGGACCAACCCAGAAAGGTTTTGGATCATACAAATCTTGTAAAATAATTTCCATAGAGGAACATTATATGAGAGCAGTGTCAAATATGAAGCGATCCTCATAAAATTTGGCAAAAAGATTTTAGTTCCTATAAAACTTGTTTTTGTCGTTTTTCTTCGCTATACTAGAATATTGAAGCTCAATAATAAACATCAACTAAAAATATTTTGGCAAATATTGGCAAAGATCCCAGTCTATACTTTTATGGATTTTAGACCAATATTTCGGTGAAAAAGTTCCTTGACTCCCTGATGAGTTTATCGTATACCGATATTGTCCATTTTCAATAACAAACTCCATCAACTAAAATTATTTTGGCAAATATTGGCTAGATGGTCTTAGACTGTAATAAGATCCCAGCATATACTTTTATGGATATAAGACCAATATTTCGATGTGTTACAAACGGTGTAAAATGTTCCTTGACTCCCTGATGGGTTGTGTCTTCCAAGTGGTGATTTAGCGATCTTGAAAGTGACGGAACAAATAGGGAATCACATTGTTCGCCGGTCTCTGGTAAGATTTTAGGTTGATAGTCATGCTGCACTTAAAGCATTAATATGTCATAGCTGTATTCTTGCATAGTCGTAGAATGAAGAAGAGATCTAAGTGTTATTATGAGACCGTTTACAATAAGGCTATGTTGGGTACCAGGACCCTGCAATATACACAAATGAGGTATCTGGCGAACTGACACGATGAGGCTCGAATCTTGCCGCATAGGAACGGAACAAGAAGTTAAAGCCACCGCTTTTCATTTTTTTAGGTTGATCTCCGATGGATTCCGTGACTCTATCAACCAGTCATGGAATATAGAATGAATTGCACATTATATATGGCGTTTTTAAAAAGGCTTGATTCTAAAGAAACCGGAATTATTATTGGGGTAGATGGTGTACACCAAGAACACTTGCACTGGCTATAAAACATTATAAAAATACATAAATTTTTCTTAGCACAAAATAAATATGTCTAGAAATTTGTTATTGTTTCATTTGTTTACGTTTTTACAGAAACTCACCACACAACAATCAAAAACAGCTGCTGTTTTATCAAAAGGTTTTATTAACGGGTATTAATTCAACGAGTAAACCGCTAAGACCAGGTCCACACTAGCAAACTTTTGTTGAGAAACTTTTTCTTAATTCTCTTTTGAAGTTTCCTTAATGTCCACTATAGAAACTTTTGTTTCAGAAACTACGTATTAATTGCATTGATTTGTTGTTGTACGAATGAGAAGAATAATAAAACAAAACAAGTTTCCGAGTACGAGAAACTCCTTACCGCGAGAGAGATGAATGATATTCTTTCTCTTTCTCTCTCACGCAAAATCAAAACTTTGTTAGCCTCCATACTTAGAAATAAGTAGTTGTTTATCATTCGTCATATAGAAGCCTTAAAGAGCACTTCTTGTTGTGCATACATGCTTAAGGTAATATATAAATAAAGGAAGACAAATCTTCTCCTTTTATAAAACTAATAATTCTTTGTGTTTTATTCTTTTTGTGCATTAACACTGAACCAAATCGGATTGACGCCGAAACAATGACCTTAACGTTCCTTACGTGGTGTAACATAAATCTAATGGAACTAAACCTAAAAAAATGTTAATACATGCGATTTGCGATTTCCTGCTAAATATGTCTTCGATGTATATGAGCTCGATCTTGTTAATAATTTTACTTGATTCCAAACTAAACTTTATTCCTCATATAACGATGACAGTTAATAAAGCCAGAGGTGTACTTGGTTTCATTAAGAGGTGGTAGAAGGAAACGTCTTGGTACAAAAAATATTTCGACGCCATCGAATCTGTCTAAAGGAAGTAAAGTGGAGTAAATTTTAATCCAATAAATTTGCCTTCGTTTTCCGCTAGACCACAGGGTATACAGAGGCGTCACGAGCAAAAAACTATTTCCTCTCTTTCGCACAAAACGAATTCAATAATTAGCTGTATTTTATATACCTCTTCTCACCAAACAATTTCAAAATCAAACAAAAGCTGATTTTAGACTTTTTTAAATGTCAAAAGTGACACCTCTGTATACTTTGTGGCTAGACTTGCTTTAATTAAACTTTTAAAAGCCGCAGAACAATTTTAAATATTTCGTTCATTTTCAAAATTATTACTGGCGTTGTATGTTCCATTTACCTAATAAACAACATCGCGTTTAATGTCCCTCGACGTCTGTCCCGATATTTTTCTCCGAATCTGCTAACTATGCAAGTGCAGATCCATTAAGGAGTATGTCTCATAAATTTAATAAATATTATTTGTATATTGATTTCTCATTGTCTTCACATGTTATTAAAAATAATTTATTATTTAAGCTAAATAAAAATAACTTTGTAAACCATTTTTTATATTGTTTTTAAAATGCCTGCAAGGAACTTTTCCATAGGCAAATAAATAAATGAACAAATTAAAATTTAAAGGAGCACAAACAATTGTTTTTGCAGGCCAGTGTAATTATTGTAAAAAGCTTCAATGTTTTAGGCCTATAACTCAATCTCCGGTTATCTGTAATATAGCATTGCGATAAAAAAACAAAAGACAGTACACGGTATTTTAATCTTATTCTACAGCCTAGCCTATAGGCGCAGGGTATACTATAGGCCATAAGCGGTTTTTAAATTAAAATAAAGTTTTTATTTTTTGCGATTTTAACAAAATTTATCGAAATTTTTAGGTAGAACAAAATCGATTGAAATAATTACTACGGAATTCCAATTGGAATGTGTCAGACTCGTATATTTTCTATTGAATTAAAAAGGTTGTTAATTAGGTTTTTTAACGAAGTTATTTTAAAAGCTATGTTTAATAAATGAAAAAAAACTTTTTTCAATTTAAGCTTTGCAACTTTATTTTTTAGATCTAATTGGAGCTAAAGCATACGCTCATAGTCCAGAACATGAAAAGATATTTAACCGGTCGAATAAGTGTTGCCACTTATCCATCACCAATCCATTGAAATTTAATTTTTTAAAGCCTAATTTATCTATTTTACTTTAGCTTAGAGAAAAGACTATGGGCTACACAATGGTCCAATTCGGTGACATAGTCAAAAAGTTCTTCCATGCAGGTTTCTGTGGTCTTTGAACGGCTGTTGACGCGGTCGTTGCATGCCTGATATTTATTGTAAAGAGCTTCAATGTTACCCTTAGATTGGCATTGTTCCTAAAATTTTAAACATTAAATACATGTGTACTCTTATAGGTATTAAAATGTTATGAAACCTTACCCTTAAAGTAGTCTGTGGATCAACCAACTCTTCTTCATCATCAGCACGGACAACAGGCATGGCAATTAAGCTGCTCAAAAAGTTTCTGAAGGCCATTTTCTACGAAAAAATAAGACATTTTAATACTAGGTTCATTTTTTTATGAATCACTCGATGAATTTTATACATAAAATTTGATTTTTACCAGTTTTATTTTTCGAAAATAGACTTTTTCACAAAATTGTGATGCAACCACGAATTCTTGACAGCAAGAAATTTGCTTGAAGTTGGCTGTAATTGAAAGATAAGTGTCAGTTCACTTGAGTGTTGTCAATTTACAGTATCTGAAAAGTCATAACAAATCCCATTAATTTTATTAGAAAATTCTTTGGATTAATGAAATGTTCATTGTTGTACAGAATAATAATGAAAATGTTTTTATTGACATTCTCAATTATAATTAAGATATATATATGTATATATATAGGTTTTAATATGATAAGATCAGCTATTAAAATATATATTTACACTAATCCCCGTAAGTATTTGAAATATTTTTATCTAATTTTCATTTGCTTTGGAAATTTTTAGTTTTATTTCTATTATTTAAAAAACATACCAATTACCTTTAGAAAATAAACATCAGTAGTATTTTTTAATTTAAAATTTATATAAAAATTATATATCAAGCATTTTTAATAATATTAATACTCATAGTAGTTCGAAAATACTTTAATGCGGAAATTATTCCTTTCATGTTTATACATACATTCAAACTATTTCATCAAGTCTCCATTTTTTGTCTATATTCATGATACAACCATATTATTGTTTTATTATGGTCTATATTATTAAATATTTATTTATTTATTTATTCAATAAAAAAAGGCAATTTGGCCAAAATAATTTTACATATTAAAAGAGTACATTTTTATTTCTGATTAAATTTTTGTGGCGATTTTATCATATTGCTAATAAAATGCAACTATGTATTAGATACAAATTTAAAGCAACCATGGATTTCGAATTCGGGTTGCCATTGTTGTCATCATTCACGTTGACATAGCATTTGCAATTGTCTATCTCGCTCTCGCCACTTGTGTTTAATACAAGATTAATGGCAGCGCAGCTTTTATACGTTTTGCCTAACATTTTTTCTTGCAGCGGCGGTGAACATTGATTTCATTTTTGTTAAACATTTTTCGCTAAAAATCTAGTAAAACTTTGAAAAAATTACGCAAAACTTTTAAAAAAGTATTCAAAGAGCGCCGCTGATCATTCGTACTATGAAATTTGTCGGCAGAAAGCAAAGCAGTTTGAGAAAAATAGAAATTTTCTTATTGTCTTCGTTGATTGAAAACGAGCAAAGCAATCTCAGTCTGCAGAGCTGTTGACATCTTTCGCTGCCACCTTATCAGTAGCGGAATACGCGCTACTCTGACGGTCTTGTCTTGGCCGTATTAGAAATTTTCAGCTTTTTTTGAGGAACACGACAAGTCCCAATTTAGATAAAATGTGGATCCACTTCGTTTAATGTATCTTCTTTCGACAAATTTTTGATAAAGCAATTGTAATAGTAATACAAAGAAAAATAGAGAGGAAGGTAAGTTGTTTCTGTTTTGAATATAAACAATACAAATATATTTTTTCGTTTAGTTTTGTCCAAAAAATAATATCGTTTTGGTCTAAAGGATCAATTGTTGGTTGGTGTCGTGTCAGGAGAAGCTATTGATGTATGTATGATCTAATGGATAACAATTATAACCGCATGCCACCTACACATCCGAACAGCAATGGTGCTGTAAGTTCGGGTGAGCACCTGGGCGGCAGTGCCACCCAGCAAAAAGCACCGCGAAACTTTAAGTTGCTTTCGGATCCAGCAATTACGAAGGGTGCCAATAAATTGTATCGTTTCGATGGTGTAGTTCCAAACGATTCTACTTATCCAACGGTTATGCCTCGAGATCCCCGCAATCCTGTGGTGCGCTTACGGGCAAGACCAGTAGAACCAATGGTGTTGTCTGTTCCTAGGTATAAAATTGAGAAATGGAATATTATTGCATTTAAATTAAAAATTTTATTTTAAACAGACTAAAAATCGACCACAACTATGTTGGTAGTCCGCCGGCCATAGAAATAACAGTGACAAATTTAAATGATAACATCGATAAGCAATTTTTGGCGCGAATGCTTGATAAATGTGGATTATATGATGAGATTATCATTCACCATCATCCGACCACAAATAAGCATCTGGGAATAGCAAGAATTGTATTTGAAAATGTAAAGGCTGCCCGACAATGTGTTGAAAAATACCATCAGAAATCGGTGATGGGAAAGGTAAGGCATGTTGTGAAAGAAAATAATTAAGATGTATTGACTTAAGTATTTACAGATTTTAAGCGTTTTCCACGATCCATTTGGTACTATATGCAAACAAACAGTAGAAAATTTAACATCAACGAAACCAAAGCTTTCGACTGCCACAAGCACCGCTACAGGAGTTATAGCTGGTGCACCACCTTTACCAAACTCTGAGCTAGATACACATGCCGCAGCAATAACAACAACGTCCACTGTTGCTCATTCGGAATATCAACATGAATATTTATCGCATGTGTCACAGGATGGTTTTGATGCAACAGTAGCAACTTATCAGCATTCTTACCGGTCGGAACGTGAATATGAAAGATTTAGTCATAGCCGAACAGACAGATACGTCGAAGACGATAGGCCTTCGTATCGTGATAAGCGCAAAGATCGTGCTCAAAGCCGTGAAAGATACGGATCTTTGTCTGTTGGTCAACGTCATGACAAAGATCGGTCGAAACACCATCACCATTATCATAAACGTGACCGTTCTAGAGAACGTAGTGACGAACGCGGCAGCATAAGTGTCAGACGCGATCGAGATCGTGATAGAATGCGTGATTATGAAAGATCGCGTGATCGGGATCGCGATAGACGTGATCGAGAACGTGATTATCGCGAAAGAGATCGAGAAAGGTCAAATGATCGTGATCGAGATCGTGATCGCGATCGTTCCACTAAGGCACGTGGAAGTGAAAAGTACAATTCAACGTCACGTTATTCTCGGGATTATGTAGACACATCTTCGAGTGGTACAGCTCCAAAACCTTATCCTTCTCCTAGCAGTGCGGTGTATTATCCTCTTCAACCTGGTACGCAGCCCCCTGTACATGTGGTGGGCTCTTCCATTCCAGGTTCTTATCCGTATCACGCCTATGGATATCCAAGTGATAACAATCCTACTCCTCACATTTGGCCGGGAGGAAATAGATCATGGCCCGCCCTTCAACCACCACTGCAACCACAAAGTCAGCCACCTCTGCCACCTCCTCCTCCTGACGGAACACCCGACTGGGATGAACCAGAACCACCTCCCCCCGGTGGATATTCTAGTCAGGATGAAATGGCATCCAGCAATATGAAAAAAGATCGTAAAGAAACATCCACAAGCATTAAATCATCGAAGGAAAATAATTCAATTGCAACAGCAGATAACACAGAGTTAACAACTGAAACAGATTTGGGTAATGTTGATTTAGACACACGCATTGCACTCATGTTCAAGGGCAAATCGTTTGGCAACGCTCCACCTTTTCTACAGATGGATAGTAGTGAATCAGATGCAGAAAAAGGTGCACAGGGTGAAGAAGAAGAGGGTGAAGTAAATTCAGATTCCAATGAACGGTCGAAACGTTTAAATAAAAAGAATAAACGTCAAATATCATCGTCAATGTCGAATAGAATAAACACTGTTGAGCACGGGGCAAGTGATATTTCATCCAGTGACGATGAGATATTGCTTAAAAAGGACTCTTACAGTCCAATATACCCTGGGCATTTAAAACAAAAGGACGACGATCGTATGTCGCTTTCTAGTTTATCTTCCAATGAAGGCGTGAAAAAACAGGGAACTGATACAGATAAATCTAAACAAAAACCTTCAATACAGTCATCTGGACCTTCGATGATATCATCGTCTGAAATAAGTGCAAGTGTTGCTGCCTATGTATATCCTCCACATCCATCCTCTAACACTTATTATTATCCTGGTGGAGGATATCCCTCGTATCCAGCAGCAGATAGTGCTTCAGCACAGTACCTACATCCTGCCTACATACAATCGTCTTATTTGCCGGGTATTAGTGGTAGCTTGCCCACATTTGGTGCGAACACTGCTCCCTCCTATAACGACCCTTATGGTGATGCATACAAATTTTATCGCAGCGATGGATATTCCACATACATGGGTCACATTTCAAATGTTTACGATGAAGATCCATACAAAAGACACATCGAAGAGGTGGTGAAGAGGGTAAGTGACGAACTTAAACAGATATTGAAGCGTGATTTCAACAAAAAAATGATTGAAAATACGGCATTTAAAAATTTTGAAGCGTGGTGGGATGAACAAATACAAAAAAGCCGTCGAAACAAGAGCGAAAATGAAAAGGCTGCATCTGAAAAATCCACAGGTATAGTTCCGGTCGCGCTAAATAGTACAACTGCGCCAACGACTAATCGCATAGATAAACCGCCTGATATTAACCAGTTGATTAACAGCCATCGAGATTTATCAGATTTTAATTCGGCATACCCGGCCTTGGGATTACGTGCCTCGATTCCTAAATTGCCGTCCTTTCGTCGAATACGTAAACAGCCCAGTCCTAAATCACAGAAGGCTGACGTTGAAAAACATCTTAGCGATCAAGAGGAAATGGTGCACGGCTCAGATTCCGAAAAGGATGATTCAAATTTAAGCTCAATCGCATTAGCAAACACTGCTAGCAGCGCGAAGGACGCGAAAGAGCCCACGAATCAACCCTTCAAAGCAAAAACTTCATCCAGCACTCCAGCAGCGAGGTTAAAGCGGAAAGGAAGCTCCTCGAGCTTTTTTTCATCTTCGTCGTCCAGTGGTGGAGACAATGATGATGATGATGACGATATGGACGGTGATGCGGACGGAAGCTCAGGGGATGAAGATGAAAGTGCTAGCGATGACGAATTAAGCTCAATATCAGATGATGACATAAAGAGCAAAGGTCGCAAAGAAAAAAATCACCAAAAATCACGGCAGACAATTACACGAGATCTATACTCGGACACCGATGATGATGATGGACCCAAAACATCAGTTAATCTTATAGTACCAACAAAGGCTACCACAAGAAATAGTACTGTAATGGAGAAAAAGAGCATATACTCCGATTCAGACGAGGAAACAAAAATAATGGGAAAAGAATCGAAATCATCAGAAAAACTCAGTCATAAGAAGGAAGCTTCAAAAGCAGAACTTTTGCCAACGAATGCTTCCGATCTGGAAGACATTAGCAAAGATAGTTCGCTCAGTTTGGGTGAAGATTCACAAGACTATAAAATGGATGAAACAAAAACACGCAATGAAAAAGAGCCTAAATTAAAATCCGTCAATTTTAGTGAATCTCAATCAAAAGTGGAGAATACTGAGAAGAAACATGAGCAAAAAGAACTCGAAAGCAAGCCCGATCAAAGACAAAGGAAAAGCGTATTCGAATATGACAGAATATATAGTGATTCCGAAGAAGAGCGGGAGTATCAAGAGCGGAGAAGGCGTAACACTGAATATATGGCTCAAATTGAGCGTGAATTTCTCGAAGAGCAAGAACGTAAATTGCGGGAAGAGCAAGATGCAAGTGGTACAAAAAAGACACCAATGTCAATAACGGAAGATAACACTTTAACGACATCAGCTGTAGGAACTCATCGACCATCATTGTCTGTTTCTTGTAAATCGATTAGCATTGAAATGCCTGCAACGCCCGATATTACGAAACCTCCCCCTACTCCAGGTGCTCGATTAATGGGTGAACTGGACTTGGTCTGTAGCTCAAATACTCCGGATAAACAGCGGGACAAAACTATTACCGGAAAAGCTAAAAAAGAAAAGACTGTAACAAATTCCAAGACTGAATCGGGTAGACCTAGGAAAGATTCAAGATCAAAAGTTCAAAATGCTCATGAAGTTCAAAAGCAATCGACATCAACAGAGAAAAAAGGACCCTTAAGCGAGTCGTCGTATTCCAGTGTATCAGCACATATCACAGCGGATACACCAAATACCACGTCAGTCAATTCGAATGGTTTTGTCGCTAATGAACTCAAAATTCAGACAACAGTAGCCTTTAGTAGCATCGAAAATAAAAATGATTCCATCCACCAATCTAGAACAAATCAGTCCCAATCCACCAACGAACTCTTGACACTCAAACCGACACCATTAGATTCATCCCAAACTGAGGAGGAAAATGATGACATCAAGATGTCGCCCACGTCTTCAGATGGAGGATCAAGTCAAGCTAGTCAAGCCAGTCAAGTAGCATTGGAGCATTGTTACTCTTTACCTCCAGAGGCCGATACATCCAAACCAAAGAACTCAACATTGTCACCCATACTACAACATGGAGAAACTGCGCGGAAAAAGCAACAATATTTGGTTCATGATCACGGAGGGTACGCTACTCCACCTACGCCTCGTGCATCAATTTCGGAAGACATCGTTCCACCTCATATTTCCCAACAGTCCAATACTGTAACTTCGGCTAAGCCCGGACCTGGAAGGCCTCGTAAAGATTCCGCTCGAACGAAAAAGAAAGAAGACTCTTCGTCACATCGAACGGCTGGTAAACGGACACACTCTTTGGAAATATCCTCTGCAGCAGCATACAACAATTACGCAAAGGCAATGGCAAACTTTGAGCCGAGAGAAATGTTTAAACCGCGTGAGGCCACCGATGAAATGATGGTTCTATACGAATTTCTTACACGTGGAATTGATGCTGAAGATATTCAGTATGTACGGAAATGCTATGAAATGCATTTGCAGGAGGACACATACGGGTATGTAATTTTTATTTATTTATTCAAATGTTATACATGTAGCCATTTGGCCAATAAATATTAAATTACAAATATTATTATTCTACACTGGTGGCCAAAACTAAAGCAACTGATAATACATTTATGTGTAATGGTGTATAAAATTTTGTACGTTGAAGAAAATTTATAGCGGTTTTTTGTTTTCGGTAATATAATTTGTTAACTATAAATGAAAAAAATTCCAGATTTGATACATACATATGTACATATGATTGAATGACATAAAAGGAATTCTTTTTCTATCAACTTCTTAATATATATGTATGTATGTACATTTAAAATTAATTTATAAAGAAGAAATTCGTAGCACACATTAATATTATGTTCAGACTTATTAGAATAGTAATCTAATTAGAAAGTATTATGTTATTCGATGTGTCCGAACTTAATTTAAAATAAAAATTCTTCGATGAAATAACCAATAAATACCCGTCGTAATCCTTAGCATTGAAGAGCTACTATAAGACATGAAGGAGTATCATTCATACTTTGGTATTGAACCTAATTAGTAATTACAAAATAACAGAAAAAATTTCGATATTTCTATAAAAGTCTGACTTTAAACTTTATTTCGATGAGAATATGCTGATCAGTCAGAAATTTCAACACGAAATCGTTGGGTTGAAATGAGTCAAAAGTAGCGAAATTTTAATATTAAGGTTTTGTCATAATATTTGGTATCGACTAAAACTAGATAAAATTTTATATCACTCTAAAAATTGCAAACATCTAACTTATCAACTGTTTGCGTAGTGAGCTGTCAAAATGAGCAAAAATTTTTATGTAAATTGGTAACAATTTAAATTTGATAGTGCTTATTTACTGAATATTACGTTAATAAAGATGAAATAAAACCTTAAACTTCAGGTATTTATGTATATAAAAATAATTTTGCATTTTCAGGTAAATGTGTATGCACAAATATTTTAAGTCATTTTTTTAAAAAAGGTCCAAAATTTACTTATTTTCGATATTTATTAGACTAGAAGCTCTATACTAGTTACTACTGGACTTAGAACCTGAAAATTTCGAAAAGTATTGGTTTTCAGCTTTAGAATATAAAAACTTTTTAACGACTTAACAAAACCAGCTTATATTTTGCTGCGTTCTGCGGCAGAACTTCTGCCATAGTCATTCGTAATATATGTGGTGTTAAAATCATATTTCAAATTAGTTATATATACTTATCTATAACTTATGTTTTTAAGAAGATATGTATATGATTTATCGTAAAAACTCGATTTATAAATCAATAGCTTTTTATATCAAAGTTAAATCGAAATTGGTAAAAATTACGACAATTTTGACACCTAAATAATATGCCCCTCCAACCCACTTATAATCATTTAGCGGACCAAAAATACTCTACAATTTTAAAATTATTTTTCCCGTAATCAGCTAATAATTCTTGAATTTTGATGCTCATTTCAAACAAATTGGAGTTATTTTATTTTTCACAAATTATACTGAGGTCAGGATTTTCAATCGCTGGTAGGGAAAAAATTAAAAAAATGAATACGCATCCATTGAGAAGTATTCCTACATGAAATTCTTAAAAAGGACGTTCATTGGGACACAAATGTATATGTATATTAGGGTATTACTTTTTGCAATTTTTGCGAATATCAAAAATACCATAGCAAGGTTTTGTAGGGCGTGAACAGATAGATGTTAAGGAATATAAATATTAATATTTCTGACAACATTTTTGCATTTTTATTACATCATCTTAAAGAGAATATTGTTATTTAAAACCCTTTAATGTAATTTCTAATAAATCGCGATAATAGTTCATATTATAGATGATATTATCATTAATGATGGTAATTAATTGGTTGCAACTTCCAGGATGACAAATAAATTATTTGTATATTTACTATGTTTTTTTTTATTTTTGTTAGATTTTGGCTTAATAATACTCATTGGGTAGATCATTGCGTGACCGACCGTGCATTTGTGCCGCCACCTAATAAAAAACGTAAAAAGGACGACGAACTAAAGCGCCATGTTACAGGTTGTGCTCGCACGGAAGGTTATTATAAACTGGATGTACGAGAAAAAGCCAAACATAAATATCACCATGCTAAAGCCAATGTCGAGAACTCACAAAGTGTGGATCGTGCAGATGATCAGCAAACGAATCAACACAACAAACTGGTATCAAAAATGCAAGGCATTTCACGCGAAGCCCGCTCAAATCAGCGTCGTCTCTTAACAGCCTTTGGTTCTATTGGAGAGTCGGAATTGCTTAAATTTAACCAGCTTAAATTCCGCAAGAAACAGTTGAAATTTGCCAAATCAGCTATACACGACTGGGGTCTGTTTGCAATGGAACCAATTGCTGCAGACGAAATGGTCATTGAATATGTGGGTCAGATGATACGTCCGATTGTGGCTGATTTGAGGGAAACCAAGTACGAAGCGATCGGCATAGGAAGTTCATACTTGTTCCGTATCGACATGGAAACCATAATAGATGCCACAAAATGTGGAAATTTGGCACGTTTCATAAATCACAGTTGCAATGTATGTATTCGGTTCATTTTAATCGTAACTACATATTTATGTTCTTTCCCTTTATTCCTTTAGCCAAACTGTTATGCAAAAGTTATTACTATAGAATCGGAAAAGAAGATTGTTATCTACTCTAAACAACCCATTGGTGTGAATGAGGAAATCACTTACGATTACAAATTTCCTTTGGAAGACGAGAAAATACCATGTTTATGTGGTGCGCAAGGATGTAGAGGGACTCTCAATTAGATTGTATGCTGTCTATTCTGCAATGTGGGTTTATTATAAATATACATACATACATATTATTTTTTGGTACTTGCTCATCATGGTTTTATATACAAACATACGTAATATTTTTTAATTTCAAATCAAGTACACACACTTTACCTCAGTTATATATTTTATAAGCATAACCATGTTGTCTATTTAATGTCGCTTGTTGGGCTTTAAGCAAGTAATATGTATTTTGGCAATTTAAATTGAGTCATTACATTTACAAAATAAATCGTGAAATTATTCCTTTTATAAGTTGACATATAGTATAGCGATGATGTTAAACATGTACGTCGTTTGGGTAGAAAGAACTAACCAAGAAAAAATTGGAATTATAAATAAGCTTAAATACGTAAATATTTAATTATTTTATATATTTACTTTCCTTTTTGAGCCACTGTCATCTGCATTTGGGCTATAATGAAGGAAACATTAATACCAAGTTCATTTTCATTGTAAATATTTTAGCAGAGCTTTTTCTTTTATTTAAAATGTTTCAATTTATATACATATAGTAGATACATATATTAAATATTAATTCAATTTTAAGTAAATTTCAAACACTTTTTTAAATATAATATGAAACTTTTAATTGCTTAATTAAATTTTTATTAAATTATAAAACACTAGGGCTTTTTATGAAACTATGGTTGCATTAAAAATAAAATAATACACTTTGAAATTAATAAAAAAACAAAATACATACACTTACATACATACGATGTAGTCGTTAATTTAAAAAATTAAGTATAATTATAATAAAAATATATACACTTGTATGTAAATAGTTTTAAAAACAAAAAAATCATCATTTTATTAATAATGTAAGAAAATATTTCATAAGTTAATAATATAAAAACATATTCCCCAGCGTCACTTCCTTCTATAAAACACTCAAGTGTTGTATGTTGTTCGATAATGTTAAAATAATAATAAAAAAACAAAATAAATCATGTCAAGAAATTCAATGAAATTTTGTTTTCATTCTATCCTTGTTAAAATGTCAAACGACTTTCTTAATGGTAAAGATGGCCGACAAATAAATATTATTTCGATATGGTCCACTATGAATTCCCAAATATTGCAAAATTTGACCTTTGAACTCCTCATTTTATGGGTTAAGAATGTCCGATTTTAATAAAACTTCGGATATATATTTTATATTATTAGAATTAATACGTATTCTCTAAAATATTACAAAAAATGCGATTTTCCCAAAATCCGCCGAGTTCAAATCGCAGGTACAGCTAAACTGTAAGAAATATTGATATAATTTTTTTTTACCGTTAATAGCCTTATCTATTGACCATAAATCCCCATGAGATGTCCAAAAAATTTTGAAATTTGTTTAACAAAGATTCAAAAAACTGAAATTGGAGATTTGAAACGGTCGTTGAAAAAATCAAACTTTTTTGACCATAGCAGAGAATAAGTTAGCGTTGTCTTATAAGGGCAAAAACTAATATTCGAGTAATTATAGATATATTTTAAGTAACAAAATGGTTTTTTAGAATATATCCCAAAAAAAGTACATTTTTTTGTCACATTTCGAATTTATGTGCTGTGAGACACGTTAATGGCCTGGGGAATTTGCAATAACTTTTAAAGTTTTCAAGCAATTTTTGTGTTTTATAACTTTCTGAAATGCTTACTCTGTGCACATTACGATTCCTTTACAATAAAGTTCAAAATTTATTACTAAATGGCCAATTTTAGCAAAAACTGAAAAAAATCGATATTTTCCCCTTGTAAATGCACTTGGAAACTTCAGAGCCGTTGCGGCACCTGTTAACGTTATCCAATCAGCCTAATTTTTTATATGAATTAGTTTTACAACCCATAGAACAATTCTAGAGGGTGGGGCGGCCTGTCAGACAATTTTTTTTCCTTCATACAAGCTTGAATCACTATAATGTACATATTCCTGCCAAATTTCACCCCGATATCGTTATTTATAAATTCGTTTAAGTGATGTTGGAACGATAACACAGTGAGACAAAATAAATTAAAATTGAAATACCAGGGAAATTATACTATTTTTCTTGAAGCCAGATCCAAGTAGAACAAGAATCTATTTTTAAAATATACCAAACACCTCCAAAATCTTGAGATACGTGTAATAACCGGTTTTTCGTATCTTTAAGCACTTATAAGTCAGTAACTTAGTTCAATCTCAACCTATTTTAAGTTTCTCAACAGATTTGGAAAGCAGAAGCAGAGGCCTTTAAATTGACATGCATATATGATGTTTAGATAACCTGGAGAATTATGTGTGCATTTCAACGGAAACATGTTTTTGATTTTAATTTTGCAAAGTTGTTGTTCAAGAAGAAGGGAAATTTTCATGATTTCTTTAGTACGTGTTCTATTTAATGCGTTTTAAATACACGCCTAAATTCTAATAAATTTTTTTCATTAGTGAAGGCATGAAAAATTGCATTCAATTCTCTCATGTAACTCTACTTTTCGGATTTAAAGGAAATGTGCATTTCATACAATAAATATTAAAATTAACATTAATTTTATTATAATTACCCATATGATGTAAACCTTACCTCTGGGAGAGTATTCAGTTAAAGCTCCAATACGGTCTTAGATTTAATTCTATAACCTGATATCGCCCTAATTGCCTTCTGGCTGTCGGTGAATATATTAAGGCCCGTGGGAGCCATATTTATTCTAATCCAATTTACACATTGTGTTATTTCTCGGACTGGAAGCTTGTGTTATGATTAGGTAAACGGTGGTATATTTCTGTTTCTGGGTCTTCAATATAGAACCCCAGGTACACTTTATCCCCCAATTTAGAGCTATCCGTGCAACAATGAATTCCTACTGGCATTTGCTCTACTTTTCTGCTTGACCAAGACATTCTATCTGGGATCAGAGTTTCAAAGTTTCCGACATATTCTATGTCTGGTATGCGATCAGGCACGTACGATGATAGTGTTTAACCTTCCAATGTGTCCAGTATACATTGATGACGTGTCCTATAACTGTTTTTGGCCAGTTTGCCTAAAGTAAAGAGACGTTCGGCTGTAAGCGCCGCCTCATATCTTAAATATGTTTCAATGGGTGGAATATCTAACAACGTTTCCAGAGCTTTGGTTGAAATAGTACACATGGCACCACTTATACCCAAGTAGCATGTACGCTGAAATCCCTGTAGTAGTTTGATATTACACTTTTTGTCCAAAGCAGTCCATCAGATTATTGAAGCATAAGCTAGAATTGGTCTAATACACTTTTAAAAAGCCAATTTGTCATAGTAGGACAAAGACCTTATTTCATGCCTATAGTTCTCCTACATATCGCCCGAACCGATATGCCTTGTTGATCCTATCCTCTATGTGGTGTCTCCATTTTAATTTCCGGTCGGGAATTACACCTAAGTAAATAACTTTGTATGTCACCAGTATCTTCTTGCCCAGGAAGCAATGTTCAGTATACGTAGAAATTTTTGTCTTTCTTGTGAAAAGACAGATTTCTGTTTTCGCCGGGTTAACATTAAGGCCTCTAGGTTGAGCTCAGCTCAAGGCCGTATTCAGAGCCTCCTCAGCTCTTCTACACAAGTAATTTGGATCCTTTCCCTTTGAAAGTATTACGACATCCTCTGCATAGTAGACAGGTCAAAGTCCTTTCTCAGTTAGTCTAGACTATCCGTTCCAAGGGTTTAAGTAGGAAGGACGTAAGACTTATCGGTCGCTAGGTTTCCCTGGTTTAGGTATAAATATTACCCTTGCATCCTGCCATTTAATGGGGGTATATGTGAATTTCAAGCATGCAGTGAATATCTGAGACAGATATACGGAAACCAGTCCCGCCTCCATCTGTAAGATTGACGGGAAAATTCCATCCGGCCCTGTAGCTTTATAAGGAGCGAAGCACTTGATTGCCCCTTTAACCATATCAGATGTAATTACAATTTTCGTGTTAGCCTCCCCTTCCTCCAATATCGGTTCATCTATGTTATTCGATATACCGGATGGGAAATGAGAGTCCATTAGGAGGTTCATTGTCTCCTCCATATCCTCCTGCCCGTGTCATCGACCATAGATTTCGGTTGGACATGAGTTTTGGAAGGATAGGAATTTTTTATCTTCGATACGTCATTTACGCTGTCTACCTGTTCATAGAAAAGTTTCCAAGAGTCTCGTTTGGCTTTACGAACAATTTTCATATATTCACCAAGTTTACTACGATACTCATCATAGTATACTGCGGTCTTTTTACGCCGTGCCCAGTTAAATAGTTTGCGAAGAGTCTTACCAAGGTTCCTGATCTCGCCAGTTACCCAGGCTTTCTCCTGGGCAGATCTCCGCTCTCGCAGAGGGCAGCTGTCCTCGAACGATTCAACCAGGGCACTTGTGAGCATTTCTACTTTGGCGTCTATGTCCTCTTTATTTCGACATTGAAAAGTGTCCTGACATAAACGATTTTTTAGCAAGGAACCGAACATTGTCCAATTAGTTTTGGACTTATTCCGAAACTTTATCGGCTTTGGTGGCGGCCGTAGTATTTTGAATCTTATGTACCGATGGTCAGAACAGGAAACTCTCCAATCCTGAATTTCGTTTATAAGCTCTTCTGAACATATAGTAATATCTAATACTTCTTCTCTGATTCTATTGACGAAGGTAGCTTTATTACCTAAGTTCGATGTGATCAAGTCTTTAGTATTAAGGAAATCCATGAGGACTTGTCCTCTGCGATTGGTGTTTGTACTACCCAACGCTACAATTTTCTTATTTTGCCTTTGTGCCTCTTCAACCAGTTTCATCAGCTCCGACGTTGGATTCAGATGAATGTAGAGCACGTGGAGAGGACAGTGAAACTCTGGAGCACTTTCTTCGCCACTGTCAAGCATTCGTCGAAATTAGATCGAAGTATCTTGGAAGTGATGTTATTCCGGAAATAACATTCCTAAATAACACTGATTGGAAAATTCTTAGGAATTACGTCCAGGAAACTGAGTTTCTGAACACTGAAAAATAATATACTCAGTGAAAAAATTTTTTTATGAAAAGGAGCGCACAACAGGCCCGAAGTGGCCTAGGTGTATTTCTTCATTGATGTACTATACATCCTCCTCTCAACCTAACCTAAGACCATTAATAAGAGAAAGAAAACCCCAAGTTAATTTTATTAGAGTTTTGTATTTACCAGAGCTGTAAATGAATCATTAATTTTTTATTTTAATTCGTTACGAATTGGCTAAATTTTGAACAAAAAAAAAATTAATGAAATTTGAATCAATTCAAATGAATTTGGTAAAAATTAATTGGAATTCATTTCCAATTAAAATGAATTGGGCAAATGAGTTGCAATTCGTTTCCAATTCAAATGAATTTGTCAAATGAATTGCAATTCGTTTCTAATTCAAATGAATGAAATGTGGGATTTTCGACTGATATGACCAATTACAGACCGGTCTGAAAAATATTAGTAGAGTCATATATTTATACACAAAACATATTTATGTCGAATATTATTAAAACATCTTCATTTTTTAATTAGTTATGTACATATAAGTGATTTTCGGAAGTGGACCCTATATGGGAGCTTTGATCAACTATGTACTGATCCGGAAAAAATTGCTGAGGGTGTTTTATATGTACTTTAAACACATTCATAATGAATTTTATACAGATTACGTGGTTCTTATATGGGAGCAACGCCCAATTATGGACCGATCCGAAAAGTGTTATGTAGAATGATATATCTATAGACATTTATGTTGAATATTATTCCAATATGTTTATTTATTAATTAGTTATGTGCATTTAAGTGCTTTTCGGAAGTGAACCTTATATGGGAGTTATGCCCAATTATTGATCGATCCGAAACATATTTTGCAGAGTGATATATGTATAAACAAAACATATTTATGTCGAATATTATTTCAAGATATATAGATATTCTTAATTAATTATGTGCATTGTGGACCTTATATGGGAGCAAAACAAATAACGTGTGCCAAAATTCATCAAATTATTTTTGGTAGTTTCTGAGAAAACTACGTTGTGAATTTTTGGAGAATTTGGTTGATTTGCTTTCCTTAGTTTTAACGTGAGCGTATTTTACATAGACGGGCGGAAGGACAGACGGACATAGCTAAATCGACACACAATTTGACAAGGACCCGGAATATATATATTATCTTTGTTGGGTCCCAGATAAATATTTCTTGGTGTTGCACACGGAATGACAAACTTATATACAGTGAATCAACTAAGTTTTTTGCCTACTCTTTTTAAAGAAAATTTTGTTTTTTATTCATAAATAAAATGTAAAAAAACAGGTAAAAAGTAAATTTATGCTTTCCAATTCCTCATTGTGTGAAACTGTGAAATTATGTACATATTTGTGTTAAAAATGTTTAAAGGAAAATAATGAGGCAATTCCAATATAAAAAATTTGTTTAGAATTTTAGAACAAGTGTAAATCAATGTAATACAATTAGATGTTTAATCAATATCATTAAAAATATAAAACAATTGATGAAATGACCCAAAGAAATGATTATTAGACCTAAGGTCCACAAAATCAATATTTTTCAGCTAATACACTTATATATATTTATAACCCAAATCAAGAATAACTTTCCAGATCAAAATACGCCTATGAAGTAGAAAAATCAAGATTTTAGCATGTAATAGTTCTATAGTGGTATACGATGATGTCCCATACTCAGAGTGGCTAGGATGGTACTTAGTGTTAGCTTTATTGAATAAGAATCAATATTCAATTCAATCAATATTATACAATTCTAAATAAAATTCACACAGTACTCCCCAAATATATGGAATTTCCGTAATGGAGTTTTAGTTTATCAATATAAAATGACAAAAAAAAAACCCAGATTATTTTCTTATAATATATAATTTTATAACGAACTAAACATATTTTCTAGTTCCAAATCAATAGATTTTCTAGTATATCATGTATCCCATTTAAAATTACTTATTATTTTTGAAATAAAATCAAAGAAACGATAGACTTCATGTTAAGTCAACTACTAATAAATTCTTATAGGTATATAGGATATTAAATCGGTAAAGACATGTCAAAATTTAGTCGTACCACTACTAATATATCTAAGAATTGTTATTTTAATCTATAGGAGTAATAAAAATATAAAATTTTATTAAATAATACAGCAATACTAAAAAAAGAAAAAAAAAAAAAACTAAGAAAGCGAAATACTTTATTGACCTAAAATATTAACAATACGTTCACATTTTATCAAAAATCTCGTTAATTAATATCATGATTTTACTTTTTATTGTAGAAAATTAAAATATAAGATATTCTTAAAAAAATACAAAAAATTTTACATAGGCAAATTACTTAATTGATTCACTGTATACCCTCTATCACCACTGATGGTGGTAAAGGGTATAAAATGTAAGCGAATAATTCGCATTCGTATATGCTTTCCTTACATCCCTAGTAGGAACTTATTTTAATGAAGAACTATTTTTCCAAACACGATCCCATGCTCGCCAATGACACGCTAATGTTAAAATCAAGCATGTTTCACCTAAATATCAAACAGTTCATTATCAATTGAACCCTCTTTGTTGGACATATAATACAATCGTAGTGACTTTTCTACATCTCTTTCCTCGCTTTTAACTGGGTTTTCATTTGTAAAGAAAAACTTTGGTTTATAAAAGCGAGATATATATAATCGCATTTTTAGAACTGAGTTACATGTAGTTTGTAAAGTATGACATCGATTATTTTTTGCTGGGATGTGTAGAGCGGTTTTTTAACTGGCTATTTGGATGTAATTAAAAATTATGTACATACATAGTTCAAAACAAAAGATTATCATTATTTTTCTAAAAAGGATATACCAGTTGACAAACAACCCTGGTCTTGTGAAGTGCAAATTGTCGGAGATTTTTCTTTTGTATATATTGTGGATTTCATACTTTTCATGCACATAGTATTATTTGGCTGACGATTCGGATAAATACCTCGAAATTATTTGATTTTCTTTATTTTAAGTGTGACCGATTTTAATTTTATTATATTGTCGTGTCGCCATTTTTGAAATGTAAAAGTGACGCTATGACGTCACGGATTGCGATTTCGTCGAAAGACGAAGATGGCGAGTATGGGAAGCTTCTCAAACTTGATGGCGGTAAAGTCTCAAAAGTGCAGAGGCAAAAAAGAAATGAATGGAAGGATCAAATGAAGGCTTTGGCAACGGAAACAGCCAACAAAAAGACTGCATCTTGTGCCACTTCTCCTATGGACAAGATTGATGAATTTATGCGGGCTATGATGGGTGATGATAATCGAAATATGATTTCGGACAATTGTGATAATACTCAGAATACCTGTTCTCAAATGGAGGCGACTGAATCTAATTCTGTACCTGTTGAAGCTGCATCCAATGCTGACGTACAACAAAATATGGTAGAAGCTAAAGGGCAAGGAACTGATAATGCAATTAAAAGTACAAACTCACAAGGTGAGAGGAAGGAAATTTTCTTTTATCCTGTTGGACATATGGGTGATGTGATTGTATTATTTGACACATCTCAAGCGGAGACTGTCAATAATAAGAGAATAAGAAACGGGCTATACCTTTGGGAGAAGATTCGTGATGTACACATCATTGGTATCAAATCCATAAAGGCAATTGGTGTATCCTTGTATAGGGTCACCTTCGATTCCGTTGAGAATGCTAATAACGCTGTGCGTAACAATGATCTCGCGAAAAAGAGGATTAAACCATTTATACCACGCACATACCTCGAGACCTTTGGTGTCATACGTGATGTTCCAACATTTTTATCGGATGAGGATATAAAACGCAATATTGAATCTCCAGTGGCTGTTACCTCGGTAAAACGCTTTGAAAAACGTTTTGTTGAAGAGGGTATCGAAAGATACATTCCTACTTATGCTGTCAAAATAGGTTTTTCTGGTAATGAATTACCTACTGAGCTTATCCTGAATTACACTGTCCTCAAGGTGGATCATTACTATCCACCTGTAAGACATTGTCGTAACTGTGGGCGCATTGGTCACACCCAGAATGGCTGCCGTTCTGACAAACGATGTTTAAAATGTGGTAAAAAGGGTGGTTGTGAACCATCCTGCAATATCATCAAATGTATCCTGTGTAATGTCCATGATCATAATGCCAATCAAAGACAAAAATGCCCAAAATGGAATGAAGAGGAGGAGATAAGAAAGGTGATGACTATTAAAAAACTGTCAAGAAAAGAGGTACGTGACTCATATTTCCAATCTAATACAAATAGATTCGATATCCTTGAGGATTATGACCAAAACTTTCCTCAACTAACACAACAATCTAGTATAGGTTTTAGAAATAAGGATGTTGAGGTGAATAAAATCCTTACTCCAAGACCATACAATAATGTGGTTAAGAAGCCTGTTAAGAATACACGTAGAGCTGTGATCAAGAAGCATTATGACCCCCCTGATCTTTGGGAGGCTGAATGCTCTGGTGGTGTGCTAAATCGGCCAAATATTCACAAGGTTGGCATTCTTGAGAAAACTACAACGGAATTACTGAAATTTGTAAAAGATGTTTTTTTGAAGGAGAAAAATTCACATGGTTTAAATGCCATTGCCCACTTCAATGATAGATTTGAGAAAATATACAAGGATATTGATTGTGACATTATTTCGCAATCAATGTTGAACTTTGAACATGAAGCTGCTGCAATACAATTGCCAGTCTTTAAGGGCTAATCGCAACACTATTGAATACTATTTGAATAATCGTGGCATAGACATCCTAAATCAACCGCATAAACTTTTAAATTTTAATATTATTGAGAAGATTGATAGATTGGATGGATATGGAGGAGTTGCCATAGCTCTGGGAAAATCCATCCAGTACAAGAGAATTGAATACAACACACATTTGGATATATTGATAATTAAAACTATGAATCTTACGACTAACTTTGTTATTTGTTCGGTATACTTTGAACAATCTATTTCTACCTTTGATTTTAATTATGAGGTGCAAAGATTGATTGATTTTCTGCAGAATTATGAGCATGTGATACTGGCAGGTGACTTCAACGCTCGTGCCAAGAAATTTGGAGACTATGCTGACCTTACTAGGGGAATAAAACTAGTCGATATGATCAACATGTCTAACTTCAAATGTCTGAATGATTTAAGTCCTACCTTCAAACGAGACCTTAGTGGGTCAGTGAGTACTGTACTCGATTTAACTTTTACCAACACTGACTGTACAACGAATTGGAGTACTGAGCCTATGCTTCCTGCTGGCAGTCATCATTACCCAATAGTAATTGAAATTGTGGAGGTTAACCCTAAGGTGAAAACATTTTTGGCTAAGGGAAAATTGCTATCTGCACTAAAGCAGGTGAATTTTGACCCCAATATGAATGAAATTAAATCAGTATTTGAATATGAAATAAAACATGCCACTTATGAACTAAAGGACAGAAGAACTCCTAAGGCTTGGTGGAATGATGAATTGGTGAAATTATTTCGACTTCAGCTTGCAGCTCGTAAAAAATGTGACAAATACCCGACAGTGGACAACTTTAATGAGGCGACGTATGCAATATCGGTTTGGAAGGAGGCTGTTCTTACTGCGAAAAGGAAATCCTATGAGGAGCAAATTCGAAAACTGAATGAACATCCTAACTCTAGGGAAGCCTGGCGATTTGTTGGCAGTATTAATGGTGGCAACACGCGTATCTCATCCCTTTGGAATAGCGACAACAACCAACTTTACTTACAATTTTTAAAGGAGCAAGTTCCTGTAGATGATTCTTCTAACTGTACCCATGTGATACCAGATGTCAACATTACTCGTGCATGGGATGATGGTAACCCTGCGTTTACTTTTGAGGAACTTCAGCATGTTCTACACAACAAAACTAGAAAGTCTGCTGGTGGAGTGGATAAAATCACATATGATATGATCCGTGCGCTTCCGAACTATGCTAAATGCTCCCTTTTAACTGCTTTGAATGATGCTTTTTTGGAATCTAACGTTAGCGAAAAGTGGAGGACGATTAAGATAGTACCAATACCGAAAAAGGACAAGGACTTGTCGAACTATGAAAATTTCCGTCCAATTGCTTTGATATCTGTATTACTCAAAATTGTCAACATGATGATTAAAGAGAGAATGACTGAATTCATCAACGACAACTCCATTATTCCTGAAGGAAGCTTTGCCTACAGAAAAGGAAAATCATCGTCCATGTGTTTGAATGACTTCTTACACAATGCTGCAACACTGAAGCATAAAGGCTTTAAGGTCATTATTTTAGTCCTTGATATAAGCAATGCTTATAACTGCGTGAGCATCTCTATTTTGATGAAAATTTTAAACAGCCTTCAAATCCCTGAAATATATGTGGAATGGATTACAAATTTCTTATCGAAACGTACTCTGAAATTGGGCGACAAAACTATTACGGTTGACAATGGGCTTCCACAAGGAAGTTGCTTATCTCCAGTGCTTTTCAACTTGTACACAAGAAGGTTACATGAAATTCAAGATGACAATACCTTACTGTATCAATTTGCCGATGACTTTACGATTGTATCATTTGATAAAGATTTTGATTTGGCTGTCGAAAATTTGAGGTCCAAAATAGGTCAGTTTATGGAAATCTGCAAATCCCTGAACCTATCGTTTAACCCGGACAAGACAAGGACTATGTACCTTGCCAAAGGAAGCATAAAGAAAATACAGATCAAAATTGACAACAAGGAAATTGAACAGGTTAAGAAGATTAAATTGCTTGGCAGAACTATTAATGCGTCACTCACTGTTGGAGAACACTATGATCGAGTTTTATCTGAATCCAAAAGTGGTATTGGCTTGATAAGTAAATTAACCACCATAAAAAGTGGTTTATCGCCTAAGGTTGCTTTGAATTTATACAAAAGTTTCGTTCGGTCTAAAGTGGAATATTCCAGGACTACTGCTGCTCACACACCGAATTCAATCAATCGCTAAATAACATTTCAAAATAAAATTCTTAGAAGATGTCTTGGACTGAAAGGATCTACACCGATTCAGGTAATTTATGCACTGGCTGATGAACTTCCTCCTTCCGAGAGAAGTATTTATTTGACTGCGAGGGGAATAATGAAACTCAAGGTACAGAAGAATCCCACATATGAACTGATCACTGATCATCCTAAGGTCAAATCGAGCTACAGCAATGTTTATTATGAGTTTAAATCTATTTTTGATCGAGTTAACACAGGCTGTAAATGTGAAAAGAATAACGGCTTTACTGCTTATACAAATCTACTCCCGGATCGGAAGGATAATATTCCAACAGAGCAGAGCAGGGCCTTGGCCAATTACAAGCTACACGAATATGAAAACAATGGATTCAAAATATATGCTACTGATGCCTCCATTGGCGATAATGCAACTGGTTGTGGAGTTTTTGAGGTCCACTCAGCCAACAAGTTCTATTTTAAAATTGATCATCCAACTTCCAGTTTATTTGGAGAATTATGGGCCATCATCAAGGCCACTGAAATCGCAATACAAAATGATGTTAGAAAGGTGACAATCTTCACGGACAGTATGTCAGCGTGTCGACTTTTAAATTCCAATACGGATGATAATTATTGTGCTGCAATTTTTCACAACAAACTTAATCAATCTTATATCGAGCAATTCCATATGATTTGGATCCCTAGTCATGTGGGCATAAGAATAAATGAAATGGCTGACGAAATAGCCAAAATGGCAGTGGATACTGGTGATGTAATAGCTGTTGATCTCACCCCTCAGGAGGCGCTACGGGAAATCCGCAACACCCTGCGCAATAAATGTAACGAAAGATATTCGGACATGTCCAATGGTACTGGTAAACTTTTTGCTGAATTTTTTCCATCTATTCTGGAAAAACCGTGGTATTCAAAATGTGATTGGTGTCCTAAGGACATAAAGACTATAAATAGATTACTATCTGGTCATGTATATGACGGTAAATACTCGGACAACGGCTACACATGTTCGATCTGTAATGTTGATAGGACTCCTCAACATTTGATTTTTGAATGTTCAAAATTTAACAACATTAGGAATAAATTTTCCATTTTCAAATCTTATGGCAATTTGCAAGTATTGCTCAAGACCAGGAATCTTGAAATTTTCAAACTGTTAATATCGTTTATGGATGAAGGTAAAATTGAGCTATGAATTTCTTACAGTGTGACAACCTGGCAATTTGAGTATCTACTCGCCAACCATCAGCAGAACCAAAAAAAAAAAAAAGGATATACATACCGTCACCTGAAATGCATAAGGGAGTAACAACACTTTTTTAAAATTTTACAGGAGAGACGAAGAAACTAAATAAAATTAAAGCTATATTTGTTATAAAAATAACATTTTATTAAAAGTATTGTATATCAACATCGTTAAATATGTTTAAATATATGTATGTAACTGTATCGACAGATATTATCTATTATGTTGTTTTTTAGGACTTTCTTACTTGTGGAAATGACTAATTTGTTGTTACGCCCTTTTGAATTTCATTTCAATAAAGTTGGGGAACAAATTAAGTGTTCTAATCCAGCTGATTTTTAGAGTTTTTTTTTATTGCCTTGTAGCATTTTACTTTCTGAGTGCAGTAATGGAAAAAAAGTTATCCGGTCTATTAGGATCCGGGAGTTATGGGCCTCCAAAGGTCTGATATATAATTGGATATATCTCGATCACTGATAAACGGATATGGTCGATATGGGTATCATTGGAAAGGTCTTTGACAGAGCTTTCCACTGATGTGTTAGATGACAAATATTATTAACCCATTGAGAACCAGGGTGAATTTTTTTGTTTTTTCCTTTGACTTTTTTTAAAAAAGTACCGTTATCTCTAAAACATATCGATATAACGGTACCTCATCTTACGTGAATGTTTGTAGACAACATTTGGGGCTTTCCTTTGATATAGGTTTGAAAGCTATAACCCATGAAATGCAGGAGTTATTTAAGTTTAAAATTTTATATTTTCATAAATTTTGATTTTTATCATATGTAATTATAAATCTAAACTGCATATTATTTGATATGGTCAATATGGGTATCAGTGGATAGGTCTCTGATATACCTTTCAATTGATGTATATTGTAACTTATATCATTAACCCATTGAGAGCCAGCGACAATTTGTATATAAATTTCTTTTATTGTTTTTACAAAAGTACCGTTATCTCAAAAATAAATCGATGTAAGGGTACCTCATTTAACATGAAATTGTAAAATATTTGGGGCTTTTTTATAATATACGTTTTAAATTTGTATCTCATGAAGTTTAGAAGTTTTTTAAGTTAATTTAGAAAGAAAGCATATCTAGGTGAAATAAATTATTAAACAAAGAAGTGGGTAAGTTGTTTCACTTTTTGATGAAATAATTGAATAAAAATATTTCACTTTTTGATTAAATGATTTGAAATTGGTAAAAAGTTGTATTATTTTTTTTTTTGAAATAATTTTTATTTTTTGGTGAAATTATTGATTTGGAAATGAAATAGCTGAAAAGCGCCGCAGGCGAAAAATTATTTCAAAAAAATCGCGCGATTTTTTTGAAATAATTTTTCATATTTTGGTGAAATGATTGAATTGTGGGAAAAAGTAATATAGCGCCGCAGGTGAAATGATTGAATTGTGAAAAAAGCAGCCTAGCGCCGCCGGCGAAAAATTATTTAAAAAAAATCGCGCGATTTTTTTGAAATAATTTTTCACTTTTTGGTGAAATGATTGAATTGTGAAAAAAAGCAGCATACCGCCGCAGGGGAAAAATTATTTTAAAAAATCGCGCGATTTTTTATGTATGTATGTATGCATGTATGTATGTATGTAGTTGCGTGATTCAAATAATTTTTAAACTGAACACATTACAATTAACCAAAATATATTTGAATTACGTGTGTTCACCCAGTTTTAAACAAGACGATTATAAATTTTTCTATTTTTTTTGTCGATTCGAAAGTTACAAAACACAGGCACTGGCTGTTAATAGGTTGATATAAATGATATGGACCATATTATATATCAATCAAAAGATATTTCAATACCATTGCATTGATATCCATATCGAATAATAAGTAGTCAATCTATACAAATGCATTCCATAAAAACCAAAATTTTTTTAAAATATTAATTTTTAAAGTTATCTAACTTCTGCATTTCATGAGTTAGGTATTTCAAACATACAACATATGAAAGCTTATAATGTTGTCTATAAGATTTCATGTGACATAAAGTACCTTAATATCGATTTATTTTTGAAATAACGGTACTTTTGTAAAAAAAAATAAATAAAATATATACAAATTGCCCCTGGCTCTCAATGGGTTAATGATATAAGTTACAATATACATCAATTGAAAGGTATTTCAGAGACCTATCCACTGATACCCATATTGACCATATCAAATAATAAGCACTTGAGATTTATAATAACATATGATAAAAATCAAAATTTACGAAAATATAAACTTTTTAAACTTAAATAACACCTGCATTTCATGGGTTATAGCTTTCAAACATATATCAAAGGAAAGCCCCAAATGTTGTCTACGAACATTCACGTAAGATGAGGTACCGTTATATCGATATGTTTTAGAGATAACGGTACTTTTTTAAAAAAAGACAAATGAAAAAACAAAAAAATTCACCCTGGTTCTCAATGGGTTAATGATATAAGTTACAATATACATTAATTATAATATCAAATAATATGCAGTTTAGATTTATAATTACATATGATAAAAATCAAAATTTACGAAAATATAAACTTTTTAAACTTAAATAACACCTGCATTTCATGGGTTATAGCTTTCAAACATATATCAAAGGAAAGCCCCAAATGTTGTCTACGAACATTCACGTAAGATGAGGTACCGTTATATCGATATGTTTTAGAGATAACGGTACTTTTTTAAAAAAAGACAAATGAAAAAACAAAAAAATTCACCCTGGTTCTCAATGGGTTAATGATATAAGTTACAATATACATTAATTATAATATCAAATAATATGCAGTTTAGATTTATAATTACATATGATAAAAATCAAAATTTATGAAAATATAAAATTTTAAACTTAAATAACTCCTGCATTTCATGGGTTATAGCTTTCAAACCTATATCAAAGGAAAGCTCCAAATGTAGTCTACAAACATTCACCTAAGATGAGGTACCGTTATATCGATATGATTTAGAGATAACGGTACTTTTTAAAAAAAAGCCAAAGAAAAACAAAAAAATTCACCCTGGTTCACAATGGGTTAATAATATTCGTCTATCTAACACATCAGTGGAAAGCTCTGTCAAAGACCTTTCCAATGATACCCATATCGACCATATCCGTTTATCAGTGATCGAGATATATCCAATTATATATCAGACCTTTGGAGGCCCATAACTCCCGAACCTTAATAGAGCGGATAATTTTTTTTCCTTTGTTGAAGTCACAAGAACAGGTACTATTATGTGGTATAAACAAAAGTTTTAAAATCAGCTGGATCAGAACGCTTAATTTATACCAAAGTTGGTATTTTTGACAATAAGGTTCTAAAAATTTGCAGTAACATGTATTTTGATGCCATCAAAAAGTCGATTTTACATTTTTTTGGTTGTTACGCCTTTTTGCATTTCAGGTGACGATACATATTCTTTGTCTTAAACGTACACATGTAAATTTTGTAAAAGGGGAACTACTTTAGAGCTATTTTTGTCATAAAAATTTTGTGTATTTCCATCTGAAAAATGTTTCGTATCGACTTACAAAATGAAACATAGATATTCAGCAGCATTTTTGCAATTTCCATGTAATTCGAAGAAATATTCGTTTTTATACCTATAACAAGCATTATTTAAAATAAATTTAAAAAATATTTGACCAAATGTAAATACATAAACATAAGCAGCTAATGAGACAATTTTAACTATTGTTATTTTTCATGGTTATTTGCATATCTAGTTGAGCTTGGGCTATATCTTCTAAGGCATTCTGAATTTTGCCCAAAAGCAACTCGCCTTTTAAAGCGATTTCTTCCAAACGTTCGGCAGCTTCCTGGTTTTCCAATTCCAATCTTTTAAGACTTTGATTTTGTAATTCCGTCGAGCTGTCCTCATTTGGTAATGACTCGATTAGGGTATCAATATCTTTGGCGCAACGTGATATAAGCTGAGCAAATAGTTGGGCATAATCTTCTTGTTGTTGATTCTGTACTGGAGTTTGGGATCCGGTACGGTCAAAATTTGGGAATTTGCTTGGATAAGAAGTTTGTTGTATTATACCGATTGCATTACAGAAATGTTCAGCTTGCTTAAATGTTTTTAGAAAAACAATTAAAATTTATTGTATACAATAGAGCATGTTTTATACGAACCATATTAACAGTGTCCTGTAATTGTGTTAATCTGTCAGCCATGATTATGAAAATCCTTTTTTATTTTCTTCGCATAAACTACAGAGCCCTGCGCCGACAAATATTAACGGCGGCGGCGACTGACACTAAATATGTCGGCGGCGGCTTAAAATCGACTGTAAGCCGGCTAAGTTTTCAACTACGTTTAGTTTTTAATTTTTCAACGATTTTAAATAAAAACGGAATCCGAGAGATCAGAAAGTGGGATTTTGGAAGCAAATATATTGTTTATAACAACAAAACAGAGCAAGCTCAAAAGTTGTGTGAGAAATTATGCAGGGATGAATAAAAAATTCTTAAAAATTAAAAACAAATCCTTTTTCCAAGTTTTACTAGGATCTGCCGATATTTAAGCCTATCTTCCATATAAAACATCTTGCAGAAAATCAGTTTCTAAAAAATTTTGCATTAAGAAAATGTTCAATAACGCAAAAACAAAGATATTTTATTTGTTTATTTACAAGCTATACCCAGTGTGCTGTGCTACCCTAAAAGCAATATAAATAAGAAACCCACTTAACGACTTTGACTACAATGGTTTTCCAGATATACAATTTGTTACATATGGGAGATTCCACGCAAATTATTGCAATTTCGAATAATCTAATAGTTTCCCAGATATACAAAATTTTGTATTTAATTCATATGGGAAGTGCCAAGCCCCCCATTGAAAGTCCGCCCGTTATTCTCTAAATGTTCTTCAGTAAAAATTGAAATTCTAGCTCTAATAGTTTCTCAGATATACGAATTTTTCTATTTAATTCATATGGGAGCTCCAAGCCCCCCAGATGAAAGTCCGCCCTTTTTTCTCCAAAATGTTCAGATGAATATTAAAGTTCTTCGTGCAAAATTTTAAAGAATTTAGTTCTATTAGTTTCCCAGATAAACGAATTTTTGTATTTAATTCATATGGGAGGTTCCGCTCCCCTCATTGGTAGTCCCCCAATTTATTACCCAAAATGTTTACATGGATGTTAAAGTTCTTCCAGAACAACATCATTTAAAGGGATCACAAAGAGATTGAAAAATATTCCAAAAGTTTCACTTTGAAAACATTATTAGAATGTATGAAAACTCGCAACTCTAAAGGCAGACTATTCCTATTTTAGCGGTAATTTTTTATGATTAAATTAAGTAAGAAGTAAGAGTTATATTCGGCAAATCATATGTCGTAAAAAAGCAAATTTCGGAAGTGGTCCGATCATTAGATTAATAAGATCATTAGATTAATAAGAACGTCACCGTTATTTTCGGATTAGGGACTTAAATGTGGAATTGGATCAATAATATATATGATTTAAAGTATTTTTTTTTAATTCTACCATAATTCTATCATAATGATAACTTTTGGAATGATGTATTAGCTATAAACTGATTTTCTGTAAGAGGGTTATATTGGCGGACCGATCCTCATAACTTTATTTTTCATAAATGTAGGTTTCGGTTCCTAAAAATGTTTTTTTTCGTCGATATCGACATTTGAAATCCATTTATGTGCGTTTAAGTCATTTTCTCAAGAACATATACATATTTGCATTACATATTTTCGTTCCAACAAAAATTGTTTTATTATGGTATTATTAAGTACATAAAAAACGTTAAAATCAATTAATGAAGGGGGCAGGGTCAATTATGGCCTATAGAGATTTCGATTGATATCGAGCTCTTTTTGCAAAATCGACGTAAGCGAGATAAATTTTCGTTCAATTAGGATACTGCGTGTTTAATTTTATGTTTATATATTCAATATTTTAGAAAATTCAAAAAGTACCAGTTAAAGAACGAAAAATTACCAGAAATACTCCAGTTTAAATTTTCATTCACTCAAGTCCCTGATTGCTTAGTTTTATGTTTTTAGGTTCATTATAATAGAAAATTCAAATAGAACCAGTTGAAGGACGAAAAAGTTCCAAATAGTCCCCTTTTATATGTTATCACTTAATCCGGGCTGTACATTCCTAATTTCATGTTTCTAGGTTCAATATTATAAAAAATTCAAAAAGTACCAGTCGAAGAACGAAAAAGTACCAAAAAGTCCCCTTTTAAATGTTATCACTTAATCCGGGCTGTACATTCTTAATTTCATTTTTCTAGGTTCAATATTATAAAAAATTCAAAAAGTACCAGTCAAAGAACGAAAAAGTACTAAAAAGTCCCTTTTTATAGATTATAATTTACTCCGGGCTCTACATATTTATTTTCATGTTTCTAGGTTTAATTTTATGGAAAACTCAAAAAGTACCAGTCGAAGTACGATAAAGTTCCCATTTTATAGATTCTCATTTACTCCAGGCTCTAAGTGCTTAATTTCATGTTTCGAGGTTCAAATTTTGTAGCAAGCTCAAAAAGTACCAGTCAAAGAACGAAAAAGTGCCATTTTATAGATTCTCATTTACTCAGGCTCTACGTGCATAATTTCATGTTTCTATGTTCAATTTAATAGAAAACTCAAAAAGTACCTTTTGAAGAACGAAAAAGTACCAAAAAGTCCACTTTTATAGATTCTCAAGTGCTTAATTACATGTTTCTAAGTTCTAAGTCAAAAAAGTACCAGTTGCAACATCGTATTGGGAGCCCGTTATTTTGTATTCATATGTATAAGTTAATAAACCAAAAACAATGTTTTATAAAAAAGTACCAAAAATAGGTACAATTTTCACCCCTTAAACGTCCGAATATCCAAAAAGTACTAAATTCATATTTTTATTTGTTCGTCAAGTTATGAAGGATTCAAAAAATATTTTTTGAATGTTCTCTGGTTTAAAAGATACATGGGGTGCAAAAGAAGTACCAAATTACAGTTTCTACCCGTTTATTCCCCAAAGGAGCCGAATTTGAAAAAAAGTACCAGACACCTGTCCGCTTATTTTTTAAATGAATGACGATAAGCTTTAAACTATTTTTGTATCTTTTATAGTTTAGGAGATATGAGGTTACCGAATTTACCCGTTTTTACCATTTTTAACCCCCTAATCATTCGAATTTCCAAAAATCCCGTCTTAGTGGATCTGTTTGGTGGGAGACCAACCTCCTGTCCAAATTTCAGCTCTTTAGCTAAAACTGTTTAGGCTGTGCGATGATGAATCAGTCAGTCAGTAACGTTAGAATTTTATATATGTACGTATGTATGTACATATATAGATTTCGTGCATTGAATTATACTGTAAAAAGATTCTAATGTTCGACTTGAATTCAAGTTTCGTTTTCACTGGAGAATTCTATTGAATTAAAGTGTAATGAAAGTGAATTTCAACACTTGAAATTTGAATGTTTGACTGGAATTAAACTTGTTTTAAACTTTAATTCCAGCAAGAATGCTTATTTGGTATAGTGTGACAACTATAAGGGATCTAAAGTCGACTTAAAGCCCACAATGGTTAGTACCAATATTTTGCCCAAACAACATCTACATACCTAGCCAGGTTCTATCCTCTAGGTCCGTGAAGACATTCTCTACAAAGCTATAAATTTGTATAAAAGACGGCTTAACAATTGTTTCTTGTAAATATTCGGCCACCATAGTGTTTGGAGACAACAAGAGCTTCACTGAAAGGCACACCTGACAGACATCGCGCTCTATTATGTGTGTATGGTAGTGATTCTGCTAAGATCAATGGTATAATAATAAGTATGTATCTCAAGGATACCCCCTGAATACGGCAATCAGCTTCCTTCCATTGCCTCTAGGTGATAATATACCATGTCACCACTAGCCGACCGACCACCACCCACCTAGGCTACTAGGGAGGTATACAATTGCCACTCTCTTGTGGGCATTCTTCCAGGAGACCATCATGATGCCTCTTCTTTCTTGAAAAGAAAGACGTTCTTTATAGACAAATAAATAATTAATTAACACCATTACATACATTTTTTAATCTTCTAGATCTCACAAATATGCCAAACAGGGATGGCAAATTTGGTACGATGGTACTTTTTTTGATACTCTCAGGCCAATATCTCAACCTCCGGTTATAGTTTACCAGGTGGATATACTGCCGGTTAAAATAATTTTTGTATGTAAAATGTCAATTTATCGTTATGATAAAACATAATCAGACAATGAGAAAATTGGGTCAAAGTATCTTTAAAAGTTCAAATTTGAAATTCTAAGAATGTTTTGAAATCTAGTTTCAAAAGCCACTTTTTAGAAGTATGTTTTGCAAATAACCAATGCAGCTCATTTCGAATTTTTATCTTGATTGACATTATATGAATATTAATCTAATTAAATTCCATTGTTAATATTATATGAAAAAATTACCAAAAATTTCAATTTTGAAAAAATATTTGACTTTAAAACTAATTATTTCCAAATGATAGAAGCTCGAAGGACTCAATTTCTATCTAATATAAAACGATATGTTTTGAAATTAAGAATTCAACCATAGATAATAAGAGAAATTTTTGGTGAAAATTATTTGGACTTTAAAGCAAATTATTGTTTCATGTCATGGATGGTCTTATGTATGGTCTCATGTGTAGAATTTGATATGACTATTGATTTTTTTAACAAATGAACACCTATGTACATCGAATTTTAATTTAATAACACATATGTAAATTAGGGTGGCCCCAAAATGGAAATTGCTGATGTTCCCACCGAAAATGAAAATTTAGTTCATTCTAAGATTCCATTTCTCAAAATTTTTGTCCTGACGTCAATATTTGGTGAGCTGGATCAAAGGATAAAAAGGTCCTTTTTAGGGTTTTTATGTTATTTTTTCACCTTTTTGACAAATAAACCATATCCAAATGTTGGTTCATATGAAAGGACCTTGGAAGACGATTTCAATGACATACACAAATTTGTATACAACACCAACATGATTACAAATGTCGTAATTTTTCGGAAAAATTTTAAGTACATCAGCATTACGCGTAATTTCATTAGCTTTACAATGGTATATAACACTTTATGGTTTCATTCTATTATCAATCAAATTTTTCAGTTTAACTATTTACCAGTGTCGGTTTTTTCTAAATGTAGATTTTTTTCGAATATCGAATAACCCGGTTTTTTAACTTTTTAAAAGCCGGTTTCGAATACTTTTATTTGCTTTGTATTCAAAGATTACTTCAATAAAATTTTGAAATAAATAATAATACAGCCTGTCTAAATTTTAAAATATTCTAGTCAAGAAACTAGAGTATATTTTTCTAAAGCACTTTTGGTTAAACTTTTTTGATTTTCCTAATTAATTAAAAAAATTAATTTGTAAAATTGATTGGAATAACTGTTGGATAAAATTTTATCAATCTTAAGATTATATTCCAATTACAATTATTAATTTGTCGCTGAAATATTATAGCAGTGTTGGAATGCCTATGAAAATTTACTAAACAGGGACTTTAGAATAAATTAGGATTATGATTCTTCCCAATTTTTTACATTTAAGAAATAATGTTTATTTTAAAAAATCAGTTCGGGTCATAATTTTTTTTTTTTCAAATTAAACTAGATGTTTTTATGTATAATAAAAAACAGTTTTCTCTGAATTTGAAAAATATCAACCGGTTTTTTTCAAATGTCAACTATTCCAACTACTCGAAAACCGGTTTTTGGAAAATGTCGAATAATCGATCACCCTACGGTATATATAATACCTTTTCTACTTCTGTTGTTAATTATTTAAAAATGTCTAAATATGTGAAGGTGTATTTAAAAAATTAACAACTTTCAGCAAAAAAAATATTTTAGTACTCTAAGATCCAAAAAGTACCCTCTGAAATATTTTTTGATACTGAAACAAAATCTCATTTTCCATCCCTGATGCCAAATATAGATTTCGATAAACACTTTTGGGTATTAAACGAAAACATGTTACGAGTCCCCAAAAGCACCATAACGAATTAGGTGCCGACCAGCTCACGTACATGATTCTTACTCTCGGTGTGAGAACCTCCCTTCGTCATGGCCCAAAGAACTGTCACAATAAATGTTCTATGAATCTGTTCACTAATATCAAATGAAACACCTATGAAGTGGAGTTAGATGTTCACTCCATTCTGCCCTATCCCTTCCATAATCTCCCATACCTATAACATTTACGGGGATCCCTTCAAAATCCTTTACCACACCACTTACCTTTAATAAACCACTCTGTTAAATGAGATTATTCCAGCATTTTTCTCTTTTTCTAATTCACTTAATTCATAACATATTTATTATAACTATTGCTTAGGATATAAAACCTGAACAAATTATACAAAACTCTATAAAAAAAACAAATTTAGCTTTTATATCTATTACAAAAATAATGGCAACTCTGATTCCTCAATAATATTTCCCTGCCTCAACAAATACCAAACTAAAACGGACACAAAATTACAAGTTATAAAACAAATAAATTCCCTTTATATGTATATTGGTTTCCTCATCTAATTATGCCCCAACAATTGGTTTGGGAATTCACTCATTTATACAACACTACTATCAGCCTAAGAGAGCTCACTTAAACGATTTTTTTTTCTGGCTACTTTAAGCCTGGCTCAAAATTTCACTACTCGGTTCGATGAGAAAACTATCAGGGAGATGTTTAACAAATGTTATGTACGAAACGTAAGGTATTTATCGAAGATCAAGGATGCCTAATAAATAGTATTAACACACAAAAAAAAAAAACAAAATAAAAAAAAAATATAACTAAAACTAACAAACTTAAACTAGAGATGTTAAATAAGACTTATATATTAGGGATATCAACTAATTAGAGATAAAAGACTATTCTGTTGTTTTTCTTAACAGTAAGCACTTCCCTGTTCCGAATGGTTTTTCCGTTGATGATGTAATAATTTATTCAAATATAATTTGTTGGGCAGTTGTTGAGCTTTGTGCCTTCTCCCAAAAAAAATTTGTAGTCCCCGTATTTTGTTCTGGCCCTGCTCCAGTTCTGGGGGACTAAGAAGTTTAATTGCCTTATGTTGATTAAGTATTGCAGGGATTTCCTTAGTTTCCTATCACAGAATCGAAACTGCTATAAGTAATAAACTTAATCAGCACACTAATATTAATTAGGCTAAGACACTCTATATTACCTTTTATTCTTCGATAAGTTTATTTCAAATAGATAACTTTAAATCTTCGTTCTTATATTTTTTTTGTATTTTTGTTATTTAAATTGCACTTTCTTGTTTATATTATTTTGTTTAAATTTGAAAAAATATATATGTATACCGTCTGGGCTGCTTATTTTCTTCTATCTCTTTAAGATGGCCGAGCAGAAACTTATATTTATACTCTATAGGTTCCAAGAATTTCTATTCCAATTGGGCCTATTATATTTATGCTCCTTTAAATCCTATAGTCATCACATTCTGACATTTCATAACACAACCATCCTTTTCTAATTCTTCCACAATTTGTATCTAAACATTGAATAGCTTTATTTGAACTTAACGAACTATCAACATTCATATTCATTCATAAAATCCTACGTACACATTTCTCTCACACTGTGTCTGACCACTCTCATAATCTCACATCTGGCAACCCTTTTTACTACAGATGTTCGAGGCGAATTCAATACATGTGAGAACTTGACACAAATTGCATTAATTAATTAAAACAAAGAAGCAGACAACATGTAAACTGAGGTAAGTATTTATTGAAATCATTGTAATTTTTAGATATTAAGTTTTTTTTTTCGTTTCAGGAATACTGGTAAAACTGTATCGTTTCATTATCACAAGATTTCTAATACTAATTTGTTTCTTTTCTTCTTTCTTTCAGCTATTTGAGTTTGGGAAAGGTTGTGGCTTAACTCCACCACATGACTCTAGGCCCTTCCCAGGTTGGTGTTTCCACTGCGAGCTGACCACTCGCATACTCTTATGGTGGAACCCTAATCAAATAGGCCAATGAGCCAAATTACATCTCTGTAGTTAGAAACTAATAAACTAACTTAAACAAAATAAAAACTACTAACCTTAGTTTACTAACAAGCAACATGAAATTATTAGGGTACGCCCACGAGCAAGGCAGTCAGGACTGCTGGGCAGCAGATATTGTACCCCCTCAAAAAGGCACATTGTAGGTACCCCCACGCAAAATTTTTTTTTCAAATCCCCATAGGAGTAGTGTCAAGGGGGTATAATTAAGGAGCACTGCAACAAAACTCCGGGCTTATCAAGATTTCCGTAGATAAGAACGGTGTGCCAGTGCCATATGAGAAACTCATATGAGTTGACGTGGGGAACTCCCACACCCTGAGATCCTCAGCCGGGCCTACATTTATAAATTTTAATACAAAAAAATCTAACGTTGTTCGCTGTAGACCATTAATTGATGGTTATTTTCATCATTTTATTTTCAGATTCGGTTCGGATTGGCTGTTTTTAACCATGAATAGGGGTTCTTTTCAATAGGTAGATGCTACTTAATAGATTCCAACTGTTTTAGGGAAGTATTTGAGATTATAGAATTTACTATAATGAAGTTACTTGGTGTTTTGTTTTCCAATTTATAGATTTCACTGGCAAGGAGACTTTCTGAAGCCAAACAAACTTAATACTATTTGTTATTGCACGAAGTTCCCTACTTTATGTAAGTACATGTATATGAATCAAAACACATGAATGCAAAACATAATTTTAGAATCTATACATAAAAATTTGGACATATTGTTACAATTATTAGGACGAAACGAAAAACACTAAAAAAAATTATTATATAAATATTAAAAATATATTGTTTCCTATGTCCTAATATTGCACGTTGTTTATCACAGATTCTACCACAGCTTCTAAAACCATATTATTGCACATTTAAACTTTAATATCTTTTGCGTGAAACACCCCTATCGGTTTTCCACTCATAGATTCTAACTCATACATGTTATTACCAATGGGTTTCAAAATTCGGCATTTTATGAACTTTTTGCAAAATTTTGCATTTATATTTCTTCTTAAAGTCACTCAATACCGTGTTCCGTCTATAAACTTCTTGACCTGGTATAAACTTTACAATTCTAGCCCTTTGGTTATATCTTTTAGCAGATTTCTCATAGGCATCATGCATATTTTTCCTAATGTTTTCCCGGATAATTTCGAGTTTTTCATTCCTATCAAAATTTAGAATTTCATGATCGCTTAATGACGAAAGTTTTCGAGCTAATTTGTAGTCAGCGCCACTCGAGAACATGTGAAACCCAAATAGCGCGAAGAATGGGGAAACACCAGTCGCAGAATGAATGGATGTTCTTAAGGCACATTCAATTTCAGATAAATATAAATCCCAATCTCTATGATCATCATCTAGATATTGTCTAATTGCAGCCAAAACCGATTGATTCACCCTTTCTGAAGCATTAGATTGAGGGGCATAAAAGGCTGTTTTTATATGGTTAATTTATATGTTGCTATCATGTTCCTAAACGATTTGATACAAACTGGGCCCCATTATCGCTATGGATAACTTCTGGAACACCGAATTTATGAAAGATCTCGGTTACCAGAAACTGAATAACGTTATTTGTGGTCGCTTCTTTCATAGCCTTTAAAAATATAAATTTTGAAAAATGATCTACTACTATGAATATAAAACAATTTCCATTTTTCGACCTAGGATACTTTCCGAGAAAATCTATGTAAAGTTTTTGGAATGGTCTCTCTGTTACAACTTCTTCCCCAATTCCTGGCATTAAATTGCGATTTGCAGGCTTAGTCTCCTTGCAAATTTGACAATTTGAAACATACGTTTTTATCTGACTAGTCATCTTCGGCCAGTAGAAATACCTCTTCACTCTTTCTAAAGTTTTCGTAATACCTCCATGCGCTACGTTATTTGGAGCATGAGCTTTTTCTACAATAGCCATGGTTATGTTCTCGGGAATCCACAATTTCCATTTGTATTCATCACCAAGTTCTTGATTATATTTAGTTCTCTTGAAAACCATGCCATCAATGACCTTGAGATCAGGCAATTTTTCCATATTTTCTGTAATTTCAGTAATAAGATTCCGGTATGTTTCACTTTCGAATTCTGTGGTCTCAAAATCTAGCATTTCATCCTTATTTATCTCATTCACTACCATTTCACGCGGTGCCCTAGACAACATGTCAGCTACAACGTTATCCGATCCCTTTCGGTGTTTTATCTCGAAATCATAAGCTTGTAATTGTAAAGACCATCTTGCCAATCGTCCACTAAGATCTTTTAATGTCATAAGCCATTTCAAGCTGGCGTGATCTGTTATGACAGTAAATGGCATCATTTCTACATATGGTCTGAATTTTCGAATAGCTAACACTGCTGCCAAACACTCTTTCTCTGTAACGCTGTAATTCTTTTGACAAGAATTCAGCTTCTGAGAGTAAAATGCAATAGGATGCTCTTCTTCTTTTTCGTTTAACTGAAATAATACTGCACCTACACCATAATCAGAGGCGTCACATTGGACATAAAATCTTTTCGAAAAGTTTGGATGCCTCAGCACCGGAGCCGAAGTCAGCGCTCTTTTTAGTTTTTCAAAAGCCTCGACCGCCTCTGGAGTCATAACGAATTTCTTAGATTTTTTAATGTGTCAGTCAAAGGGGCTGAAATAGTAGCAAAGTCGCGTATAAACCGCCTATACCACCCTGCGGTACCTAGAAAACTTCTGACCTCTCTTGTAGTCTTGGGTAATTTAATGTTTTTGATCGCTTCCACCTTCCGGGGTCAGTTTTTAACATACCACCACCTACGATAAAACCTAGATATTTAAGCTCCCGAAAACAAAATTGAGATTTATTAAGTCCAATAGTGAGATTAGCTTCCTTGAGACAATTCGCGACCTCAGATAACAATCTTAAATGTTCCTCAAAAGTACTTGATATAACCAACAAATCGTCCAAGTATATGAATACGTTGTCTTTTAAACTCTGGGGTATCACCTTGTCCATTAACCTGCACAGTCTTTGAGCCGCATTACATAAGCCGAATGGCATTACTCTGAATTGATATAATGGGCGGCCAGCTACGGTAAATGCGGTATATTGCTTGCTTTGATCATCGAGTTTAATTTGCCAGAAGGCATACTTGAGATCCACGCTGCTTATAAAATAGGTCTCGTCTATCCTACTCAAGATTCCGTCTATATTTTGTAATGGGTAGGCGTCCTTTATTGTGAGTTTATTTAACTTCCTAGCATCTAAACATAAACGATTTTTTCCGGGTTTTCTCACTACTGTTGTTCTATTACTCCACGGACTATCGCTCAATTCAATTACATTAAGTCTCAACATATTATCAATTTCTGCGTAAGTGATCTCTTGGACAGCTGGGGATATAGGATAGTAGCGATCCTTTACTGGAACAGCGCCTTCCACTAATTTTATACTATGCTCTTCCATTGATGTAAGTCCCAGTCCCTTTTCCTCAAAAGTATCGAAAAGTTTTACTACTTTATCTAAATTTGCTTGTTGCTCAACTGTCAGATCATGTGGTTTCATCCTATATTCCCTCTTGGAATCACTAAAGTCTTCCTGTAATTTACTAATATCTAGCTCATCTATTCCTACAACCTCAGGAGCCAATCCAAATGCTCTCCAAAAATCTATTCCTAAGTATAAAGTTTGTTCCAATTCCGGGCAAAGATACAATAACATTTCGTGTTGTTGCTCTTTGTACGTTATGAATATTTTTACTTTTCCTATTATACTATGTTGTTGACCGCTGGCAGTTTTCACATTGGTCAACATAGGGTATATGTGGATTTCGTTTTCCTCTACAAACTCTCTACAACCTTTTCCTAAAATACTAACGGAGGCTCCTGAATCCAATAATCCTTTCTTCATTGAACCTTTTATCCTAACTTCTACAAAAACTCTGGGATCATTCATATTTCTATCAGCTCTTTTTACAGAATCTACTACAAATCTTCTGATTCGTTTACGCTCTTTAAATTTCCGGCGAAGTTTCAATATTCGTTCCGACACCATTTTCGGTCCAAAAATTCTCGCCTTAACTCTGTCATAATTTGTAGTCTAATTTCTAAAGGAAGATAATGTCGCATTTGTGGTATGTATTTACTATCGTTTCGCATTGATAATATTTTGTGCTACTATGTTGCCTTTTTTCCTAGATTCACTTAGTTTCTGGGTGCTACAGGGTTTCTCCCTGTGACGAAGGTCCCCTGTTGTTCCCACGCCGTTCATCAAGTTTTTTTGCTGACAAAATGGGCATTTTGGCGTAGTAACATTAGGTTTTCAGCATTTATAACAAAATAGAGCTCGTTGCTCAACTGGACATTCCATGAATACATGACCAGAAGCTTTGCAATTCCAGCAAATTACCGGTTGCTTTTGTTGTTGTTGTGGCCCAAAGTGCAACGCCTCTAAGTCAACTATTTCAGGACGATTAGTTCATTTACTTGCCTAGACGTTCGTGTAGTTGGCATAGAGTTTCTAAATTCTTTTCTCGGGAAATTTCTTTCCGCTTCGTTGCACTCAATGCGCAACTGCTCTACTGAGGACACAGATATGGGGTAAACTATTCTCGCTACATTTAGATTAAGGTTTCGTTTCAAAATTTTTATCATATCATATTCTGGTATAGGCTGTGTCAATTTTGACCTCAGCTTATTCATTACATGAAAATAATCATCTATCGTTTCAGAATTATCCTGTTTTCTTTCCACTAAATCTCTCATAACTTCAAAATTTGACCTTGGTTTTTGATATTGTGATAATAAGGCTAAGCGAAGAACTGGCCATTCTGTCATTCCATGCATTCCTATGAAAGCCCAATACCAATCCTTTACCGAATCTGAAACTAAATAAATGAAAATCACGAACAACTTCTCTCTCGGGGATATTATAATGGGCTCTCAAATGTTCCAATCTAAATATAAAATCATCAATACTAATAGATTTGTTATCAAAAACATACCTAATTTATCATTCTAATCTGTCTGAAATCAAATATGTCTTGATTTCCAGGTCCGGCATTATTCTCCTTTCTCGATGGACAATTTGCAGGCTGATTAGCAGAGAATTGGAAATTAAAACCAGAGGATTGGGTGTTCGATATGAAATAACGATCAGGTATGCGCATATTTGTGTTTTCTGCATTGACGTTTGTATTCAAATTACTATTGTTATTGTAGACAATCCGCACTATGACCGTTTACTACATTGCGAATATGGTTATTGTTGATGGAAAATTATTGGGAGTACTACCCTTTTGATTTGAGGCAACCACACGGAGAGATTCTCAACAGCCTTGGCTAAATCACCGATGTTTTTTTTATGTCTACCATCTCGTCCTGCACCATCTTCCGGACTTTATCCTCTAGAGATCTGTGTACCATCATGGCTTCATCTACGACCAAGTTTCTAATACCTGGTGCCAACCCCTCATCATTGCCCTCAACATTAATTGCCGGATTGAAACTACTGCCTCCCCCGGGGCTCCTGCTATTATTGTTCCTGAAAGGTCAGTGATCTGCGATACAGTAACCCCCATTGGAATTCGGATTACCTGATGTATTCATTATATATGTTTTTCTTTGTTTAGGTTCGGTATGGATGGTGGATCTATTCAAATCAAAATCTGGATTTCTATTCCGTTTTCTATTATTTTGTATTCTAATGGATGTACTCGATTCTATTTCACTCTGTCTAATGTATCTTCTGGTTTGATTTCTAGTGTTAAAATTCATACCTTGAACTTATCAGCATACAAAACAAAAGTAGACTATTAACTAACGCCAAAACATATAAATATATATTGTACAGTATTACTAAAAAAACAATAACGAAATGTATGTATACAAATATCTAACCGAAATTAACGCAATTTGCAACAAAAAAAATAATTTTTAAACTACTTAATTTACTAAAAATTAAAAAATTTCCTAACAAAGAAAAAAAATCTAAACAAAATAACTACACGTTATAATTAAAAAAAAAATATATGTGTATATACCTAATGACAATAATCAAAACAATTTCCAGTAATTAGAGAATTATTTAAATTTCCTAAATCGTTTCAGATTCAATATTTCTTTACTTTCAGAATTTAATTTGCGAGTGGTTATTGTTGGTAGTGGTGTGTATATCTCATTAATATATATCTCTTTCGAGATCTACTTCACTTAGGTGTTCCCAGTCATTAAAAAAAAAAAACTATGAACTTTAAAGTTTGAACATTGACAGTCTTAATGTATAGACTTTCAAAGGATCACAAAGAAATTATTCTGGTACTTCACTTCAGGATATTTATCCTGAGGGGCTATCAGATTAGGTTCATTGTGGTGACAAACTAAAAACAAAATAACTTTTCTTAAGAAGAATTTTAGTGGTAATTTGTACGAATAAAGTTGGCTTTAATTTGTGCAACTATTATGAACTTTATTTACCACTCTGAAAATCAAGAATTTACTTATATGCCGCAGGAACCATTCTCAACCTTTAAGCTACGTTCACAATGCTGGAGTACTCCACTCTGCACTCAGCAAAAAAATGTTAACTGTTCAAAATACAGAGTGGGAAAATTTTCAAAATAAATTGTCAAACATTTGACAAAAGTATAAATTTAGACAAAATATTTAAAATAATAATATTTAGAAACATTTTTGTTTTTCCTTATTAGAAAGAATACTTTTAATTATATTTAAACATAAGTGGCAATTGTAAGTAATCGTGGTTTCAACTTTTAAAAGAATTAAATGAAGAATGGTTTTTTATATTTTATAGTATCTTTTCGTGCATGATGAATAAAAACAAGATTATAGTTTGCCATTATATATCACTTTGCATGCTGTATTAGAGAATGAAAGGAAATCTAAAAAGCAGAAGAAACGTATTGTTTGGGTAAGGGACATTTTTAAAAAAAGGGAAGAATGAGGCTTTGGATCAAATTTAATCAAAGAGATGTTATTGAATGACCATGAGACATTTTCAACTTTTCACGAATGACAAAATCCCAGTTTGAAGATTTATTGTTTTTAGTTGGACCATCGTTATCAAAAAATTCACTTCGAAAACCAATTTGTGAAAAAAAATAGACTGTTATTACTTAAGGTAAATTAGTAAATATTGTATATTAGTTGTTTACAATAATAGATTTTAGATATTTAGCAACCGGATGAGTTACTCCAGTTTATCATTCGAGTTTCGTGTTGCAAAATCTACAATTCACTATATAATAACGGAAACGACCGATGCCATATGGAACAGCTTAAACGATAAATATATTCCAAAACCACAAAGCAAAACATAAAAAAAATGGCCGAATTATTTTGGATAAAAACTGGAATGCCTAATTGCTTTGGAGCCATAGACGGGCAAGCATTGCACTATAACAGCGCCTGCTCATAGTGGTTCTTTATACTACAATTATAAAAAAACATTTTTCTTTGGTCTTATTAGCTGTATGTGATGCAGATATAAAATACACGTATGTTAATGTAGGAGCATATGGTTCTGAGTCTGATGGTATGTATGTACATATGTACCTCTAAGTGGATTCTGTGTTAAAATTATTGTTATTATAAGGTGGAATTTTACGTCAAACTGAATTTGTCAAGCCCTAATCAATAATGAGCTGATTTGCCAGATGACTCAAATCTTCCAAACTCATCATTAAAATTTCCATTTTATTTAGTTGGTGATGAAGCATTTCCTCTAAAGCCCCACCTAATGCGTCCTTATGGCGGACGATTGCTACCAAAAGAAAAAGAAATTTTTAACAATCGGCTTTCATCATCTCGCCGCTACATTGAGAATACTTTTGGAATAATGGTAGCCAAATTTAGAAATTTCATACAGTGATTTCGGCCTCACCAGAATTGGCAAAATCCATTATAAAAAGTACCGTGGTTCTACATATTTTATAAGAAGCTCCAAAAACAGTAATGAATTTCAAAAAGAGGAAATGGCAACAGGGGGATCATTAAGCATCGGAGTTGGCGTTCTTGTTCTGTGTCATACACTTTTAATAACTCAACAAGTTATGCTCTAAATTTAAGAGATGAACTGTGCAGTTATATTAACTCTTTTCAAAATTAGTTAGTTAGTTAGTTAGTTAGTTAGTTAGTTATTAGTGTTAGTTTAGTTAGTTTGTTAGTTAGTTAGTTTTTAGTTAGTTAGTTAGTTAGTTAGTTAGTTAGTTAGTTAGTTAGTTAGTTAGTTAGTTAGTTAGTTAGTTAGTTAGTTAGTTAGTTAGTTAGTTAGTTAGTTCGTTAGTTAGTTAGTTAGTTAGTTAGTTAGTTAGTTAGTTAGTTAGTTAGTTAGTTAGTTAGTTAGTTCGTTGTTAGTTAGTTGTTTTAGTTCGTTTTCGTTAGTTCTTCGTTAGTTAGTTCGTTGTTAGTTAGTTCGTTTCGTTCGTTCGTTCGTTCGTTTCGTTCGTTCGTTTCGTTCGTTCGTTCGTTGTTCGTTTTGTTCGTTCGTTCGTTTCGTTCGTTCTTCGTTCGTTAGTTCGTTCGTTCTTCGTTCGTTCGTTCGTTCGTTCGTTCGTTCGTTCGTTCGTTTAGTTCGTTCGTTCGTTCGTTCGTTCGTTCGTTCGTTCGTTTCGTTCGTTCGTTCGTTCGTTCGTTCGTTCGTTCGTTCGTTCGTTCGTTCGTTCGTTCGTTCGTTCGTTTCGTTCGTTCGTTCGTTCGTTCGTTCGTTCGTTCGTTTTCGTTCGTTCGTTCGTTCGTTCGTTTCGTTCGTTCGTTCGTTCGTTTCGTTCGTTTCGTTCGTTCGTTCGTTCGTTCGTTCGTTCGTTCGTTCGTTCGTTCGTTCGTTCGTTCCCCTGCCGCTCCTCCTTCCCTTCTCCCCTCGCCCCCTCCTCCTTTTGTCCTCCCTTCTCCTCTGTCTCTCTTGTCTATTCGTTTTTTCTGTTTTTCTGATACTCTGAATAATTATGTGTTTATCTATATTTAAGAGTTTTTTCCATTAGTTCTTTTTCTAGCAGGATCGGTGCTTTCACTTTGTTGTTTGAGAGTTTCTTTAATAAATTCAATTACTCCATCAAATGGGGTTGTATCTTCATTTGCATTTAATGCTTGAATAAAGTTGCTGAGTGTTCGTATTTATGATTTCTTCAAAATGTTTCTCCTGCGTCAATTTCTTTTTTGGCGGCGATTTTATTATTATTTTGGCATTTCAATTGATTTCGATGTACTAGAGGCATCCGATGAGTTTTGCGTTAAATCAAAAATCTCTGGAACACAATCTTCTAAGTATTCAATGTTAAATTCTTTGTTGTCCCATTCTAAGGAACTATTAACACTATATTTAAGAAAGATATGTACATATAGGTGTGTACAAACGAACGTATGAAATTTCGAATGTAGAAAAGTTTAAATACCTTCTTGACTTAAAAGCATCGCTTAAAAACTCTAAATGCTTTTTAAAAATCCAGTTCGATGGTTTTGTTTGAGAAGATGCACTTCGTTCTTGTAATTTATCTTTATTTTGTTTCCTCGTCTACATTTCTCCCGTAGTTTCCTAAAATATTTGTATGCTTCGTCCCCTAAATAAATACGTATATAAATATGAGTTTATTTATGAAAAAATATGTATGTATGTCTAATCTCACCAGAAAGATTAAATTTGGACCCGATTTCGCTCCACAATTTTGATCGTTCTTTAACATTTTTGTATCCATTGGATTTAATATTCCAAGGATATCTTCTCCTTGCACAATTTCTAAAAATTTAAACGTGTCTTCTGCGTTCATTTTCGATATTATTGAAATATTTGAAAAAATTTGTCAGTTTATAATTAAAATTTGTCATGTTAATTATAACATTTTTATGTTAACTCTAGAGTGAAAATAATCTACACTCTGGAGTAGAAATTGTTTGACTCTAGAGTGGATTAGAACAAGACAGACAAATTTGAAATTCTATTAGTATGAAAAAGAAAGAAATACAATTTGCTGGAGTGTGGAGTACTCTGCCATTGTGAACGTAGCTTTAAGTACAACAAACTTTTGGATTTTCCAATTCTCCAAAATGGTTACTTAAATTATTGAAATTAATTTCCTTCGAGATTTATGGTAATATTCATTGGCTATTGTGATTTTAAACTATTGGTCTATTGCTATGTGTTTTGATGTCGCTACACACTATTCTTACTATTTAAGGATATTGCTTTCCGTTTGGGCGCCATATTGTTACGAGTCCCCAAAAGCACCATAACGAATTAGGTGCCGACCAGCTCACGTACATGATTCTTACTCTCGGTGTGAGAACCTCCCTTCGTCATGGCCCAAAGAACTGTCACAATAAATGTTCTATGAATCTGTTCACTAATATCAAATGAAACACCTATGAAGTGGAGTTAGATGTTCACTCCATTCTGCCCTATCCCTTCCATAATCTCCCATACCTATAACATTTACGGGATCCCTTCAAAATCCTTTACCACACCACTTACCTTTAATAAACCACTCTGTTAAATGAGATTATTCCAGCATTTTTCTCTTTTTTCTAA